>NW_020837954.1:9842613-9896956 GCF_003676395.1 Aethalodelphis obliquidens | reverse complement strand
CAAAAAAAAAAAAAAAAAAAAAAAAAAAAAAAAAAAAAAAAAAAAAAAAGGAAAGCAAGCACAGCCCCAAAGATTTTAAGTCAATTTTGTTGTAGCGTTCTGCAGAATCACATGCTAGAATGGGGCAAACCCACGTCACCCAGCCCTCATCACTGAATTCAAAATCTAACCTAATTCATTTGAAGTCTAGAATTTAATGAAGAAGACAGAGTGCAGAGTGATCCTAAGAACACAAGCAAAGGTCTATAAGAGGGTAGGAAGAGATAGCAATTCTTCCTCAGGATCCACATTGCTCTCTTTGAAGCATTTCTTTGTGGACTGTACATTTCATTCTACTGAATTTCAGTCAACTCCACGGTAGACAACACCATCCGTCTTATTTCATCTTTTTAACAAGGACTTGATGAGGTGACACAGGACTGATTCTTAAAAACACATTACCTGCTATGTGAGGCATTGTGTGACAGGAAGAACTATCTTAGTGACAGGCACCTGACAGCAGATTTGTTGATTTCATGGTCACTTCATTTAAAGTAACAACAGGGTGAAATATGCCATCTGATAATCTGTTTGAATGTTGACTGTGAAAAGCACTTAACATTTCTGCCAGCTATCAGGACTACAGAATCTGTTCTTCAATATGTGAGGGTCTGTCTTCCTCTTTACTCATTTTTGTCAATTCTGTGCCCCCATCTCCTCTTTCCTCAGAGGAAATCCCCCAGTAATTTTTTGGAAATACATTATGCCGAGAAATTTGGCACCAGGGATAAACAACTCTCCTTAAAGCCCCACTTTTCAAAGATGTTACGCATTATACAGTTTGAGACTACTAGCTGAGAAAGAGATGTGGGCTGCTTTTTCAGACATCCACAGGCTACCCTTCTAAAAACGTGATTTAACATCTCTAAACTCCAATCAGGGGTGAGATGTGTATGCATGAATATTGTACCCTTCATCCTCTACATGTGAGCCTGAGAAAATAGTACGTTCAAGCACCCGAAGGTCATGTTTTCATACATTTTATGGCTATATTTCTTTCTTTATTCTTTTTTTATATTAAGTATAGTTGACATACAGTGTTGTTTTAATTTCTGCTATACAGCAAAGTAACTCAGTTATACATACATATACATATTCTTTTTCATATTCTTTTCCATTTTGGTTTATCACAGGATATTGAGTATAGTTCCCTGTGTCATACAGTAGGACTTTGTTGTTTCTCTCTTTCTTTATTCTTATACCAGTAAAAGCAAAACCAAACTGGGTCATACCAAGGACCTGAAGACCATGACTGTCCATGCATCACCCTTCCTACATTCCAACTGGTGCTGGAGTGACTCTCCTCCCTCCGTGGGTCAAGGACTTCTCACAAGGTCTACACGGACAACCACTTTCCCCAACCCCATAGCAAGCTGAGCATTAGCTTTTAACATGTCAGGGGAAGGCAGACTCAGAAAATAATTATCCCCATGTTAATCCCAGTAATAACTTGTTCTTATAAAGCATTCTGCAGTCCATTTTAAAAAGTAAGCAATAAATATAAAATCTGCCTCTTGAAAGAAGCTCCTTTCAAGAGGAAGACCCTGTAGAAAAAATCATGATCTAGGCACAGCCAACCTCTTTGAAAAAAGGGTTAACTTCACACTGCCTGACAAGATACTTCTTAGATATCTAAAGAGCCTTCTTAGATATCTAAAAATTATCTGTACCAACTGGCTCTTATCCTAATTGCTTGGAATCACACACCCACCAACACCTCAGCTGAGCGGCACAGCCCACACATCCGAGAGCCGCTTGGACATCAACATGCTGGAAGCTTTTTAAGCAGCATTATATATGAACCAGAAGCAGCCCAGTTAAAATTTATACTTTCTTTGAAAGATTTTTTGACATATTCAATGCTTGTGAAAGCTGAGGGGCTGACGGCCCTAGTCAAATACAGTTGAGTGAGCAGCCAGCAAGCCTTCCTACCCTCCACCTCCAGGGCAGGTGAACCGTGACATGGAGGGACAAGCCTCTCCTGCCTTCTCTATTCCTTTTTCAGAAAATATAAAAAAAAGAGAAAGAAAAAAAAACTTCCTTCAAACTATTGTTTGATGATTTCTTTGTTTAAATAAACATCTCAATAGAAGTAGACTGTAGTAGCAATTCGCTCCTCCACGGCTTAATCTAAATCTCTTGGAGGCAGTTAATTTCTCACGAAATTTTTCCCTAGTGTGATGCCTGGCTCATCTAAGTTGTTTTTTTTTTTTTTCCTTACCGTATGTTTTCTTTTATAATTTTCAATGATCCTTCTCCATCTAAAAAACCACTTCACAGCTCTTAGCACTGTTTACCAAGGATATGAAGAAAGATGCCAGATATACATAAAGACTTTTTGTTAGAATGCTATCCTTAGCATCGTAACTCAAGTCCTTTTAATACAATTTCATGCCATTGCATTCATTTCTTAAGAAATTTTTAAAAAAGCTTTTATTCAAAACTTCCCAGTATGTTGTGGTAAATAATTATTTGTGGTTATTTTGATGAAGTGCTTAACAGATGAAAAGATCAGCCCGGAAAAGTATTTAAGAAGCATCCGTCTAAACCAAAAAGAGCACATTTTCAAGTTCCACTAAATAAGATGTTGTGTATCCCTGTGGTTTTTTTATATATATAATTTTAAATAATCACATAAGATTCCCTACAGGAAAGGCTGACCGTCTTTAGCAGATTTCCAAACTTCGTCACACCCCTCAGAACTGAATACCTCTGAAGCTTCCTGATATTTGGCATTTGGTGTAAACTATTGTGTGAACCCGAGCTTCATCACTTCCATTTTCTGCCATCTGGAGGATATTGAAAATAAAATAAAGACCCAAAAGTGTCTGGTTTTGTTGTTGGCGGGGTGGGACACACCCAAGGTATTAAGTTATTCAAACACCAGTAACATATGATATTGCACATTCCCACTGTCACAGCCTTTGTTGAAAAGGATTTCCCCGACCTTTCCTGTAACCAGCAAACAAATAAGCCCTCTCTCTCAGCGGGAGAGAGGCACTGGTCCATTAGATCATTAAGCAGTTCTATTCAGATACCCCCCATTCTCCTGTCCTTGGCCCTGAAGAGGGAACTGGCAGCGGTCCAATCAGTCAGAGAGAACGCCGGCAAATGTGACTGCGTACAGGGTAGCTTGAAATGTCTCAGCAGGACCCGAGTCACAGAGCAGACAGCACTGAGGGGAGGATGTGGCGCTACATGAGGGGTAGTGTTCCAACAACGGAAGGCTGGTGTTTCAGCCTGCCAAACAACGTAATGACTCACCCAGGCAGGAAAATATTACCACCATGGGGATATTTGGATCGTCTCAGTCTGAGAGTAATTAGGGACTAAACTACAACAGCATGCTTCAGTGATGAAATGAGAAAATAAGCAATACCTCTGTCAAGTTCTGATTGGTGAGTATTAAATGAATATGGGCTTCTATCATCTTCGACCACAAACTAGGAACTTGCAGCAGATTGTCAGAATGGAGAACTATGTCCACATTTTCATGAAATAAGACAGCACACAAATGTGCGCATGCACACACACACACACACACATGCACACAAACGTGGTGAGGTAAAAAATGTTACAGTTGGCAGAAAGACTTTTAGGGAAAATCATTACCACAATTATATAATTCATTTCTATAGCAGGCATTTGCTCATCCCGAAGCTTTTTCCATCCCTAATTACACTGTCTGCAAAGAGGGAAAATGAGTCCAGAGTGGCAAATGCCAACAATGTCATTTTATTAATAAGAATGATATACAACCTCCAAAATAAAAAGTTCATGTGTTTAATGAATTTAGGTAATGGAATTATTTTACTTATTAGTACCAGTTGCACAAATGTAAATTCTCTGGCAAAGAGGACAAATGTTAATTTTTATTTCTTTGTATTTTCAAATTGCGGACAATTTGTATTCATTAGACCACGTAAAAACCTCTTTTCCCTTATAATTGTAAAGTGACATTATAATTAAATTGGATAACCTCAGCAGCATCTGCAAGTTAGGAATCACTTACAAGCTGGCTGGCCAAAGCCCTGGCACATTAAGCCGCCAAACGGAGTTGCACATCGATAACCCTTCGCCGCCATGGCCAGGTCAGAACCTCAGTCACGCAGAGAGAAAAAGATTATTCAGCCTAAAAGGCCTTAGAAGGTCGGGAATAAAAGTGTCTTCTCAGAACCATTACCAGATTCTTCCAGAGTGCTTACTCTGAATCCTGAACACACACTTGTTTGACTTCCTTCACTGAGACCGCCTTGCCAACCCCCAGCTCCAGAAAAATGCTTTCCTACCAGCCCAGTCTCACCAGATCAGAATGAGAGGCAAACACAAATTATCGCTCTTCTCAATATGAACAACCTCTATTAGGCCAGGTTAATAAACTCTAATAGATGTAAGGGCTAATACAATATTCAGATATTGACATAAACATAAATATAAATATAAATTTCAAAGAAAATAACCTACTTTAGGAAAACTACCTGTACAATAAAAATTAATGAACTCCAAATGATTCTGCACATCTCCACCAAATTGCATTTTCAGGCTCACATCTTCAGGACATGCTGGGTGGTTTGACGCATTCCCACAATTCATCTTCCTGCTAAGCCAATTTTAATTTAAATGCAATTAAAGGCTCAAAATGAACATTATGTATTAGATAAAGCCCCAAATCTGCAGACTATCATAAATATGATTTTCAGAAAAATTAATTACAAGCCATTAGGGCACAAGTCATCTTACTGCAAATGTTGAGTTAAATTGCAGAATTAGTTTGTTCGTTCCATTAAATACTGATTTTGAGCTTTGTACCAATTTAATATCACTAGGTCAGTTTATGAGAAAAATGTGATTTACAGCTAGAACTTCTAAAGTGTCTTAGCATTTCTTACTCGTTAAATCATAGGCATTCTTGGAAAGAAAGAAAAATAACCTGAAGTCAGTTTTAGTCAAATAGTAAGAATATTAATTTTCATGTGCTGCTAATTTATATCAATATATACCACAAATCAAGCATTCTTCTTATACACTAGGTTTTTCTCCCAAATAAATATTTCACCTTCATTTTTGCTGCACTTTAAGAATATGGGGAAAATACTACAGTTGTGTTTAAATGAAACATATAATGCTGGTCTAATAAACTAGAAGTCCAACATCACCATCCCTACCCTAGCCTAGGCTAGCGTACCATAAGTAAGCCAAGAAATCAAACATCCTCATGCTTGCCTTGAACTTACAAACTCAGAGAATACCGGGGTATACAAGAAGCAGAACTTTTTTTTGAAATTATTGCATCAACTTGCACTTTTGGTGAGCATGTTTCCCCAAACAGGCAACACGGTTATTCAAGGATGACATAATAATGTAACTCACAGATGGAAAGAGTTTGGAGAATCCAGTGAAACTCAGCAGCGTTTGTACTATTGATTAATTTAGTCATTCCATTAAAAATAAGATGGTGGTAATTTTAAAAGGTTGTAAAACCTGGGTACAGTTGTAATCAACCTCTTCATTTCTAATTACTTATCTTAAAAAAGTCTCCCTCATACTTCTCAGTTGTTTTAAATATATATATATATAAAATCAAAAAATACCCATATAATTTTTTTAAAAAATCAAGCATGACTCCTGACTTCCAAAAAAGTCATCAAGTTGTTAGCAAAAGCTCCATTTCCCAGTGAAAACAAACAGACTTTAGGAGGAACAAGACAGTCCTCTTTTTCAGTCATTGCAAGATGAAATCCTCCTGTCTAGATTAAAGTCAGTTGCTTCTACATTGACTTCCACAGTGGTGTTTCATTAAAAACAGAATTGCCTTAAAGGATTTAGACAAATTTGGCAAGTGAGTTATTCTAATTACTTTCCTTTCTGATTAAGTAAATACAGCTAATGTCGGAGGCAAAGTGGTCTGTCTAAACACCATTTATGAAAAAATTATAATATTATTTATTTGGAACACAATAACGATTCAAGAAAAAAGGCAATTCCTTCCCTCCAGTTCATCCATTGGATTAGCCCTAATCCCACACTTTAAAAAATTTATCACAGCTTTCCTCTAGCTCTTAAATCCTTCCTTTTCTCCAGGGCAATGTGATTATTTGCCTAGTTACTTATTACCTCTTGTCTTCTTCTCCTTCAAGACAGATCCACACCAATTTCTGGACATTAACAGATAACAGTAAAAGAAATGGTAAGTACATGACGTTACGGAGGCGTTAGTTAATGCTATGGTGATAATCATTTTGCATATGTATCGATATAAGTGTATCAAATCAACACACTGTATACCCTAAACTTACACAATATTATGTCAATTATATCTTAAAAAATCTGGAAAAAACCCAGATAACTGTATATAATTAGAATTGAGTATACTGTAGCTGCCTAAGATGTCTGAAATCCTGATTGTTTCCGAAAGAGACAGTAGGATTCCTTATCACTTAGTACCTGCATGTATGTGAAATTTACATAACAGTTTTACCAAGTCTGGGGCCATTTGTTACACCAGATATTTCTAAATATGGGGAGGCACTGTTACACAAAATGAAATAAACACACACAGAGTCTCTTAAAGTATTTCCTGATTGCTCGATTACATATGCCAAATAAGCCTAGTTAATACCATTTTGCTACTTAAAAATGAGTGGTTTAAGTTAAAATACTAGTAGTACTAATAATTTCTCTGTGAGCAAAGGTTCAAAAAATAACAATAGGGTCAATGTCACATATGTAGCCCTGAGAAAACATATCGTGTTTTATTTTTCATCCAAATTCCTTAAGGCTAAAAGGTGATACGAAAAAAAGTATGGACAGGTAAAATCCAGGCCACTAGGTATTATGCAATCACCCACCCACACCCTATTTTGGCACGCTTACCATGTTCCATAGATACTAACACAGGGAAACAAGAGTTGTGTTTGAGGACTAACTTTCTATGAGTAAGATTAAGATGACTTTGTAAAACAGGACTTAAACTGGATAATTTAACTTCTACATTTGAAATAGCTTAAAAAGAATTTAAAAGAATAACTGAATTAATTCACCTGCCATAGAGGATTTCAATCATCTCATCAAGTGTGGACTATTATAATTAGTTGAACTTCAAGTTCTACATTAAATCTTATGAATGACTTCCAAGGGTGAACTCTGAAGCAGAGCAGCAGAGGGGTTTTCTCAAGACCTTAAAATGAGTCATTAATAAAAATGAAAATCAAAGCTTCGTAGTGAATTCCTACCTTTCTGTCCTATAAATTACCACCCCTCAATAACAACAACAGCACAAGACCAGTTATTTGGAATTCAAGACATCTTATTTTCTTCACTTATTCAACATGCTGCTGTTCTCTAAAAAGCATTATTGGGATACACAATAGGATGTATCACATCCTTTCCTGAAAGTATCTGACTCCTAATACTATGAAGAGCTATTTTAAGGCAAGAGCTTTTATTTGATTTTTCTGTTATTCATTATTTTAGAACACCCATTTACTTTTGCTGTGTTCAGAAATTCCTAATAAGTCTTAGAAAATCGAGAACCTGGAAATGAAAGAACTATTGTAGATCAATTCTGATTATTTAAACTTGTGTAGAAATGTTTCTTTACACATGTAATAGACACACATTGAACTCTGATCTTTTATAGTATGAATAAGAGTTAGAAATTTACACAGTAAATATTTTATAACAATTGATATTAGTGTTTCAAATGCTACAGGATTCATAATAGGTTTCTTAAAGTAGGTGAACTTTCAGGAGAGTTCTAATTTTCCCCTGTAAATTATAAATTTATAATTGGCTGTCCTTTTATGTAATTATCCTTGGTACCCTCTCTGTTGGAGTACAACAATCCCACTCACCATTAAAAAGTCACAAGTAACCCTAGAATGAAGGTTCTAAATTTCACCACATTACTTTGAGGATTAAAAAGAGGAAAAGTATCTGGGAATAAAGCTCAAAGTTATATGTTGCAGAGTTAAGTACAAGTCCTAATGGCCAAGAGTCATCAAATATGAACAGCTTGCCAAATACAATAGACACAAGAAGGCTTTTTTTTTTTTTTTTTTTTTTTTGCGGTATGCAGGCCTCTCACTGTTGTGGTCTCTCCCGTTGCGGAGCACAGGCTCCAGACACGCAGGCCCAGCGGCCATGGCTCACGGGCCCAGCCGCTCCGCGGCATGTGGGATCTTCCCGGACCGGGGCACGAACCCGTGTCCCCTGCATCGGCAGGCGGGCTCTCAACCACTGTGCCACCAGGGAAGCCCAAGAAGCCATTTTTAAAGATGAGAAAGCTGTGACTCAGCTTGATCAAGGCCTTAGCCGTTCTGATCCTCATAGAAAAAATAAATAAATAAATAAAAGCAGTAATAAAGGTGAGGAAGCTTACAAGCACCTCCACATCATTACAGGACTCTAAAATACAGAGTGTGACTGCCCTGTGTGGAGATACGAAATGGGAAAGAAACTCGTGAAAGCTCAGATACCTCTGTCTACCTTGGAAAATTCTGAACTAGCCAGATCATCCGTGTGTAGGAATTCATATCCGTTAGTACTATCACTAAGAGCCTTATGTATTGATAGTAATGCAGACTGTTAGTGGTAATAAAGGTATTCCTCTGAAACTGGCTTAATTTTTAGCCTCATATAAGTCTACATCTATTTTATGTCTTTCTAATATATCTGCAACTACTAGTCTCTTCCGAAACCCAAAAATCATTCTCCATTTCAGTTTCTTTCATCAACGACTTTTCACACTTTGATGCATAGACTCAAGATGATCATTGGATTTCACCACTTTCCCGCATGTTACAATTCATTTCAATTTTCTTCTGGCTACCACTGACGCTTGTTAATTTCTGAATACTCCTCCATCATTTTTTGAATTTCACTTAGTTCCCAGCTGTAGGACTAGATGTGTCATCACTCTTTGAGACCTTAACCTAATCCTTTCACCACAGCGCTCTGAGATTTCTACTTGCTGCAGTGTGCTTCCCCAAATAGTCTTCCAAATTACTTAATGCCACTCTTACTAGTAGGAAAAAAAAATGTCTGTTTTTGTGTCCACCTACATACAAGTTGTTCTATCCAAATCCTCCCCTCCTAAGTTCTCTTCAAGAATCTATTTCTGTTCATTAATGTGTTCATTATTTTAATCATTATTTATTAATTCATTTATTTACTAAAAAGCATTTATTGAGAATCCAGTTAGATTCTGAGAATATGCTGGTGAATAAAATAGATATGATGCCTGCTTTCATAAAGCCAACACTCTAAAAGGGAAGGCAGGCCACAAACAGTGCACACCAACTTTTAGTTACAAATTATGGCAGAAATAGGTCAGTGTTCCTTGGAACAGCTATTGGTCCATCTGTTTTATATTATATGAAAATATATTTATGTAGTTATAATAAAGTTGGTACCTATCAACATGCCACGGGAAAAAGCATAAAACTACTAAAAATAAATATGCTTATTGATATATGACATAAGAAAACAAATTGTCTCACGCGTTACCACTACTATTGCACTTAGAGAATAAACAGTTTAGAGTACAGCTGATTTGTTTCATCCTGGTATTGTTCCTGAACTGTAAAACATCTGAATTTCCTCGACTATGTGAGTATTTTAATAATGCTACAAAAGCATGCACACTCTTCCACAAACATAAATTCAAACCCAAATAACATTTTAACAGTCAAGTTCTCCAAGAACACCTACCATGCTTAGCTTTGGGAGACCTGGGAGAGTACACCACTGACCAGAAGTCTTAAGAGACTTCCCACTATATCCCACAAGTTTGTTAAAATGATGGTAGAATTTTAAAGTTTTTCAAACTTGAAGTGAAATGTACTATTTATGCTTCAAGTAGTGTGCTGCAGAGGTCAAGCTGTAGTAATTTAAGGAATAAGTTTTAAGTAGAAAAATCTTTATTAAATCCCTGGAATCAATATTCATCACAATAGCTAGGCCAATATTACACAGTAGTCGTTAAAGCAAGCTTTGTTTTACTAGCCCAACTTCAAAGCAATCGATAAGTCAATAAAATAAATAAAAATCAATAAGAAGCACAGCTCGCAGACTTCAGACTGTTAAACGCACTTGAAAACAAGACCTTTATAGCTATCCAAGCCATCAAGAAATAATTTTCACTTACAGAATACTAAGAATATTCTAAACACTCTTCAAGATGTGCAAGCTTCTAAACAGATTTAAACTCAAATCTTTGAATACTTTTTAATCACAAAGAAAGATTTCCTAAGCCCATCTGAATTAAGATACTGAGTGGTTTTGCAGGGTCATTGGAAATACTGGTGAATCTTGTCATTCTCCAGTTTTAAAAGTTAATTCAAAACCACTGCACAGAAGTTATCATAAGGATGACCCACATCTATACTACAACTGCATCTTTTGCATGACTTATAACACATGTGCCTGGTATTTACAGCAATCACTTCCTACTCAGAAACCACCATATTGAACTTCACTGTTTCAACAATTCATTGAGTGACACTGAATAATGTTCCAAATATTTGCCTAGATCTTAATTTTATTCTACTCTAAAGGAAAAAAGCTCTGGAATCCCTTATATTTTATCTTTGCTTTTCACCCCACTTCTCTCTCTTTGTAGCATTAAAACTCTTCTAAGTGAGAAAGAGAAGATTCAACTCAGCACAAACTTAAGCATAGACACAAAATAACCAACTCAACTCAGACTTAAGTATAAAAAAAAGGAAGGAAGGAAGGAAGGAAGGAAGGAAGGAAGGAAGGGGGGAGGGGAGGGGAGGGGGAGGGGAGGGGGAGGGGGGAGGGAGGCAGGCCTTAGCACCTAGGATTTCAGATAACACTTTAATCAGGGGTTCAGATTACATCAGCAAGATTGGGTTTCTCTCCATCTCTGAGTTTTGCCTTCCACCTGATAGTCTTCAAGCTCAGGCTCCATGAAGTGGTAGGATGGCCGACAACACTGCCAAAGCCCTATCTTCTGAGGTTCAAATCCAGAGAAAAGAATGTGCTTTTCTTCTAAAAGTCCTGCAAAGGGCTCACATGTCCATTGTTAAACCCTTCACCATGGCATAACCAGAAGCAGCCAGAGCTCTACCTGAAAAAACTAAATCTCAAACCCATTCCCAAGATCACAAGTAGAAACAACTCAATTCAAACTCAGGGCCTGAGAAGTGGGATAAGAATGGTACCCCAGAGGAAAAGTGTAATACTGATACCAGGAGGAGAGTGAATGAACACCAGATAGCCAAAGTAACACATTCACTGTGATACCCCAGCTTCGCACGGGTACGTGGACATAGAACTATGACAGCTCCACCGATTCTGTATTAGGGACCTTAAAGGTAAGAATCCACTGGAAGGGGTGCATGTAGACCAGTCATGAAGCTCCATTTGCATAGAGAACCCACTCTTTTTATTTAAATTGCATATCATTAGGGGTGACTTGAGTGAAGCAGATGACAAAATTAATACAGGCTCCTCCAGGCCATCCCTTGAAGCAGTCACCATTACAGGACAGGGTTAGGGTTGGCAACTAGGAGAAGGAAGAAAGGATCATTTCTGTTCACGTTTTTCTAATTATTCAAATTCCAGGTATTATGTTTAGTTAAATAAATATGGTTGGATTAAAAATAATATTTATTAATATTGTTCATTTATATGGAAAAGGACTTAACAGGTGAGACAACTAACTATTAAACTACATTCCTACCTATACATTATCTCCCCAGAATCCTTTAAAATAAAGATCGTACTACACCTCTGTGCACATGGTATATACTCAGAGACCAGATGGAAAGGGAAAACAAAGGCAGGAAAGACCTTGATAAGAGGAACAGAGTTAGAAAGGTAAAAGTAAACACATCCTTTGATCTCAATATATTGACTTATCAAGTATACTGGTCAGCAAAGATCTAGTAATTTCTAAAAATGGTAGAAGTTCATCCATCTTAGGCAGGCAAAAATGGCGCTGAAGACCAGTCTGTGAAGCTTTCCCTGAAACTTAATCTTTATCCTGGTACAATGTGAAAGAGCTAATTGAGAAAAAAAACTGAACATCTGGGTGATTCAGTGGAAACCACAACAGACCTTTCACTGCAGAAAGTGCCTCCAAGATATGAATAACCAATTGCTCCATCCACCTCACAGTGTGTGATTAAACCTCCAGTACATCCAGCTCTATAAAGCCAATCTGAAAGGAGGGCAGGAAGGGATGCATCTTCAGCAGCCTGAAAACTTGGAACAGGTGAAGTGACACGGGCTGTGATGATAAATCATGCAGCGGCAGCATCACCAGGCTCCGACACCAGCCAAGTGGCGAACTCAGACAGGCTCTCCTGAAAGAGTTGGAAATGTCAGTGCACCCACTCCTTCCTAATGGAAAGATCCGAGATTGATTCTCTCTATATGCAAGCAGCAGGGTTCCTGACAGCAGGACCGAGGAGAACCCAAAATACTTAATTTAGTATGTCTGTTTTGGTGTACATGTTTATTTTTTGTTTTTTATTTGCCTCTTAAGTAGCCAGGAGTCAAATTACCGAAGATCATGGGTAGCATTTGGCCACTGGGCAATATTTTTAGTGAAATACATACTCAGTATCTCCAAGTTAAAAATAATGATAAATGAAAGTAATGGAGAGATATAGGGAGGAGATTAAAATCTTCCTTTACTCATTATGGGAACTAGGCACTTTTATTTCATGATTTTTTGGGTTATATTCTGAATAACAGTATACATAAACATTTCCAGACAATTATAATGAATGACATTTATTGGGAGCATATGACATATATGACATAATCTAAGTGCTTTGTGTGTGTTCACGTGTTTATGCTCACAACAACCCAGAGGTAGAGTTCCTCTTTTACAGGTGAGGAAACTGACACAAAGAGTGTCAAGTCACTTGCTCAGCTAACACTCCCAGTAAATGGCAGCATTGGGATTAGATCCAAGCCGACTGCATTTTAAGCCTATGTTCTCATTTATAGGCAGTTTAGCTTCATTTTGGTTTATATATGAACCAAAAAGAATGGAGTTGAGAGAATTTCTACTCAGAATTCTGTAACTCTCAGAGGATACCAAATTTTTATGCAGACTTTGCAAATCTGGATGCAGATCTCTACGATATAGATAGTTACATCCACATCCAAACATAATTGTGATATAGTGGTGGTTCACAGCTGCACCCCAGGTGCCCTCATCTGTTAGGACTACATTATCTAAGACGTACAGAACTCCACTGGGCTTAATAGATTTAAATCAATACCTTGAATTAACACCAGGAAACGAATGTTGCAAAGACACAGACAGGTAGGCGTGTTAGAAACTGTATTTATGAAAGAAAATTACAACCTTTTAGGTGAAGTTTTCATTACCAAGGAATGCATGTGTGTGTACATGTGTGTGTATTGGGACATGGGTGTACATGTATATACACTGAATAATGTCTACATAAATGTGTATCTATGAAAGGAGACATTGATTAGACAGCAACACCTTCAATGGAGATAAACTACCTCTTATAGGAATTAAATTTAAGTTTTTGTGAATTTTCTCTACATGGGAGAATGAAGGTTCAACTCACTCTGCCAGTAGAACTGCATCGGAAAATCAAGACTAATTCCTCAGTTTTTAGTCACAGCTTGCATTTTTACTGTTTTTATTTCAGGGAAACATTTGGGGGAAACTAAGAGTCTTCAGCTTTCAAAGGGTAGAATATGTTATGTCTTGCATTGCTTTAAGATTTTAGCATTTGCAAAGTACTGCAGCATATATTATCAAACGAGCTAATTCTTTCATCTGTATAGGGACATTATATTAAAGCCTTAGCTTAAGAAAACAGACAGTATTTCTGATTCCATTCCATTGCATTCTGGTTGACTATTTTTTCTAAGTGAGCAATACATTCTTTCACCAAAAGGGCATCTTGAACTTTCAGCCAGCAAATAAAGGCTTTACTCTCTACAGGACAAATGTTTGAACCAATATCACTCTTTATGGACTCTATAACTACTCCTGAATTAAAACAAAATATATTTCATACGGACCCTAATTAAAATTTTGGAAAACAATAATTAAGTCTCAATTATTTACAGGTCATGATGCTTACTTAGAACCAATCCATATGCTTTACCTGGCAACTGAGCCTAAAGTTACTCTGTGGAATTGACATTGATGGCAATAAGCAGCTCTTCTTTGTATTTAAGTTTGCCATTGAGTCCTTTATTTGAAAAGTGGGATGTGTCTTCTTTTTGGAATCTTCAGAGTGCTGTCTGCAAGGCTGTGGGAGGCCAGGATGGAGCTGGAGAAGAATGACCGTCAGCCGTGTGCCACATATGGTGTCAGGCTCTTAGGATCTGCAAAGGGCTTCTAAAAAGAAGTCTTTTGTTAATGTCTCCTCAGAATGGTGGAGATTGAAGACATCAACTTTAGGGTTTACTTTTAAGCCACTTTACAGGAGCTAGGAGGTGTTTATCATGCTCTTGGTCATCAGCACATGGCTTCATCACAGGCTTATTTTGGTAAATTCTGTTGTTTCTTGCTGAATGGTATAGTTACCCACTTCATCCTCCCTCCCTCCTATCTCTTCATCAGGAAGGAGACAAGGACCACATTCTGTTCACTTCTTCACAGTAGCCAGAATGGTGTTTTACGCATAATAGACACTTGGTGTTTGAAACCTGTTCTCGTTTACAAATATTATTTTTGTACAACTACTTTTTTGTGATCCCACAACAAAATTTGTTGAAATCCTTTTATAAATCTTAGCTTGTAGTAAATAAAACTGGTCTATTTTTCCTGTGAAATTATCTTTCCTTCTTAGAGTCCTAAGAAGTGACTCTCTAACAGTCCAAACTCCACTCCAGGATTCCAAATGCTCCAGCATCACGATCAAGGTTGAGGTGCTCCATGATCCAGCCCTACCTTCCTTCCAGGCGGCCTCAGGAATGGCGGACCTCATCAGTCCCTTGACATTCCAAGGGCATGCTCATCTCTCATCCCTGCTGATGCTCTTCCCTCACTTTCCAGTCTTGGAAGATGCAATTCCTGATCATCTTTTAAGGCCCAGCATTGGTACTCCTTTATCCAACAAATACAGATGTCTTTACTGTGAAATATATGCCAATCACAAGAAACTGGGAATAAAATGTCAGGCAAAAACAGACACTATCCCTTCTTTCATGGAGCTTACGGTCAGTGGAGGAGACAAATATTGAATAATCCATCACGTCAATGGATGTATAATTGCAAAGACTATGGAAGGGAAAGAATTGAGCCCTTGAGAGTTGATAACAAAGGAACCAGACCTAGTGTGGGGCATCAAAAAAGCTTCCCTGAGGAAGGTACACTTTAGATGAGATGGGAAGTGAAAACCAAGGTAAAACAGATGAAAGAACGAGACACCGGGATGCGGCAGGAAATATATCTGAACACCGTGGAGGGAAAGAACATGAAGAGTTCAAGACACTGAATGAAGGCCAATGTGGGAGAGGAAAAGAAAGGAAGCTAGAGAAGTAGGCTGGGCTGAGACCATGATTTCATGGGAATGATTTTAGACTCCTACAGCTTAAGTGCAACGAGAAACCACTGAAACCTTCTCCATGGAGCCATGTCCTGCTTTCCGGGAGAGAAGTAAGCGCTCCCTCCTCTGACGTTCAGCTGTACAATATCTGCATCCTTCTCATGGCACCATCTCATTCTACCTTGTTCTATGGGCACTTGTGAGCATCCCTTTACACATCTTGCCTTACTTGGCACCTGCACAGCATACTGCCTACAACTCTTCAGTAAATATTGTCTTACTGGAATAATGATCCGCCCTTCAGTGATCAAAGATTCTTTTATCTTGAACTACCAAATGACTAACAAACCTCTATTTTCATATATTAATTTAATACTCTAACTTCTGAATTCTGAACGCTTAGCTATTGCTGGAATTAAATTAGTTTTACCTCTTAGACTTGGCCATAAAGCAAAATACAGAACTTTAACTTTTGGAATTTTGCATCTCTCTTTTCAATTAATTTTATCATTTGATAATTACAAGATCCTTTCTTCCACCCTTTTCAAGGTAATTTATCTACGATGCATGAGAAATCTTCTTTTTGTATATATTACCTGGTGTTACATTAAGCTTTCCATCATATTGAACGCTCCTTATCAAAACTGATTAAGGGAAAGCAGGTTGCCATCCTGTTTTCTGTCTTGTTTTTCTATCATTACACTTACTAAATCACTTGAATCATATTGTTTTTTCAAAAGGTTTTTAGAAGATTTTAATAGCATCTTCATTGTCCATCAAGATTTTTTACCCTAAATAGATGCTCAGTAAATGTTTATTGAGAAAAGGAGGAAGGAAGTGAGAAGGGGAGGGAGCGATCATCTCTATCATGCCCACCTTCATCTTTTGCTGCCTTAAATTAAATTTTACAGTAACTCTTGGCTATGCTTTTAAATTGATGTTTTAATATTTTTCCTAATCCATTGGATCCCACTTTTCTTTTCTACATCTCAAGATTTTTTTAACCATAAGACTATGAGTAAGCAGAGAAGGTGGGGAGGCAGAGAAATGAGGAGAGTTGGTCAAGAACGATAACACGGATGCAGCCCAGTGCCTATGATGGCCAACGAGAGAAGCTCAATCCTGAGGAGACAACACTCGAATATCTGATGGGTCACCAGAGCTGCTACTGATGCAACTGGTATGACATGACATGACATGACATGACATGACAGTGATATTCTGAATGGTGGTCTAAAAAGCACACTGGTGGCATTGGTATGACTGCTTCCTCATCTTCCTCTTATCCCTGTGCAACTTTAAATGTATTCATATTAACGGCGGCAACCTGAAAATTGCTCCACCTTGCGAATATTTAGTGGCTAACACATTTCCTTCAAAGGAATTTGTCTCACGTCAGGGCAAAGTATATTCCAGAAAATGCATAAAGGGTCCTAGAATGGAACACTAGAAATTATGTATGTCAGCCACTTATAAAATGTGGTTCATGAAGGGGAGGGTAAGAGGGAATTGTGCCTGGACTACTCCTCCAACTTCAACCCAAGAAGCTCTACCTCTGTTACTGTTTCATCTGTTTATGCGTCTGGGTAAGACATATTTGCAGGAAGTCTCCTCAGCTTTAAAACAATAATATGTAGAAGGTTTTACATTTACTTGGTTTTTGATGAGAGAAAGAAATATTTAAGAATTACAATCCAGCCATCTTGGCTGTAAGAAAGACCTGCCAACTAGAAGAGTCCACTATCCGGGCAAAGGATTCCCAGGGAATGTTAAACAGGGGCTTCCAGAGTAGAGAGTCTATTATCTCCCTAATTCAATGAGGAACCATGATGTCCTGGGGCTGCAAAGCAAAACATAATGTTTGCAGAAGGAGCTGTGCTTTATCGCTCTGTGTAATGGGCAGCCTGTGTTTTATAGTAAGGGCATGCTTTTTCAAGTGGATGCTTTTGAAATACCCCTGAATGAAGGTTCATAAAAAGAAAAGGTAAGTATAATAAGTAAGCTGACTGAATAAATAAGAATACTCAAGGCCTATGCATATTATACCACATGAGACAAGTACTGTGAAATACTGGCACTGGTTTTTTGTTTTTGTTTTTTTTGAAATGCATCAAAGAGGGCAGCCTGGAGAAATGCTGCGGGGTGGCATCCCCCATTTATGTGGCCCTACTCCAAATCTCATGAGTAGCAAGAGCAACGAAGGGCTTTGACCACCTGGCCACGTGTTAGCAGCAAGGGCTGCCTCTGGTGGAAGTCAGGCACAGAGTTAGGGAGACGATGGCAACATTATTCTGTAACACCTTCTGAGTGTTACTACAAAGTGACAATATTGTTTTTAGCCCATTTCCCTTAACCAGATTGACAGAATTACAGGTTGACATTATTGTGAAATTTTATGATGTATCATGTTAACTGTGCCAGTTTGATTAGCCTTGATTGACAGCTTGTACCTGAACAGAAAGTGAAATACCTCAAAAATATAACACCAGAGGATCTCACATGACTTTCACAATAAACAAAATCTCTAGCTAATTTTAACTAACTAGGAATTTCATCCTAACGTCATTCTATTAAAATTTCATTTCTTTCAACCTTATCTTGAGGTTGAAACTGGAGGAAGATAAATCCAGTCTGCAGTTATAAAATCACAGTTTGCTTTCTGAGACTTTAAATGCATTAGGAACAGACTGCTTGCCTAATGTGGCCCTGGCCTGCATTACCATCAGAGGAAACAGATGTACCTCAGGGCTGGCATCCCTACACAAAGCCCAGGCTGAGATATGAAGCCTTCAAAAACACAGTAGAGAAAGACAGGCACAAGCACCTATCACCAAACCTCTGCAATGCTTCTCTCTTACAGCATCCTCATCTGTTAATGAAACAGAAGTTGATCTAGACTGCCTAGTAAATTAAGCAGAGGGGTTGTACTTTCCCCTCTGGCTCCAGGATGAATTGGACCTACAATTCAATCTGGAATGAGATTGGTAGTTTCCACTCATCTTACAGATTAAAGCCATTCATATTGCAGAATCTGGACATACTAAGAGGTACAATTAGACACCACTTGTAGATTCCACTTGCCACCTGACTTGTAAACACATTCATAAAAAGTGGGACTTGATCCAAACAGTCCCCTCCAATCAAGAATCTGCTTTACTTCCTTCTTTGTATCTCTGGAAATCTGTAACAATTATGCCACCAGTTCAAAAGTACTGCATCACAAAAGGATTATTCAGATGCTTCTGAGTTGTATTCTTTGTTGCATAGGGTGGAAACATTAGGTTCCCACAAAATGAGTGCGTGCGCTCTGTGACAAACCAGATTCTAAGGGCAGAGTATCCAGTTATGGAAAAAAGCAAACCCCCTATAGAAACTTCAGTGTGAAATTTTTTAAAACTTTTTTCTTTTCAGTGTAGATGGTACATCAGGAAGGCTTTTGTTATTATTTTTATTTCCTGGAGGAACAGCACTTGATTATCCAATTTGCAGGAAGGAAATGCAACTGCTGAGATGCACTGGGGCATATTTTGTTAACACACCCACACCACTGCCTGCTCGCATAAAGCACATGTGTCCACTTATTCATACATGCATTTGAACTTAACAAATCTATTAATCCCATAAAGGGTTCACTCAAAAGAAAAACATGCTTAACACCTCTTTCTCGAAGATTCTACATGTTTTAGGCTGGTCTCTTCCTAGCTTTGCTGTGCTTCCTAGGGGTGACAGCCCTTGCTTTGGATTTCTTCTCTCCACTTCCATTCCAGACCCAGACAAGTGAAATATAATCCTGGGATAGAAAGCATGCTTGTACCTCCAGGGTCTATTTTCTAGAGTTTTGGTTTACACTGATAACCTGAACTGTGAATATTACATAGACCCTCAGGCTAATAGTGGACAGTCTTGGCAGGTAACATGAACACAGACAATTTTAAAAGCGGTGATAGTTATATTCGAGGTTTTTAGAATGAAAAACCTACACATACACTGAGTCTCTTTCCTGATAGGACCGGCCATGAAATAGGCAGCTCCCAGAAAGCTGTGGAAAGACAGCTCTAACTCTGCTTCCCTTAAGAGGATGGCTAGTAGTACGAAAGACTGCATGCGCTGAGAAACTCAAGTCTGTGACCGGGAGATCTGTTAGACAGGAGTCTCTGGGTAGGGGCAGCATCTTAATGGGAAAGACAGTCAGGCTAAAAAGGACCAGAGCGTGGTAGTGTATAGAGATGGGGAGCTGGCTTCTCAAAGGTTATTAAAGGCACCCTGCTGGGTTTTATGAAGGGCAGGGTGTTATAATCACAGTTTTACCAGGGCTGGATCAGGCATGAAATTATATATATATATTCACGTGTGTGTGTGACTATATATGTCTTTCACATATATATGTGCTTTAGCACACCCATTTTCTCATCTGCATGACAGGAATGATGAAACAGATTATAAGGATTGAGTGCAATAATCTATGTGAAGCACTTGCCATGGTACGTGGTGCATCTCCAACATAAAAGTTGTTGTGTACCATTATTTCTTTCCTTCAATGACCAGGAAATATATAGTTACGCTCTATGAATGGTACCCTCATTTCATACAATTATTCTTTTATCTGTTCACTTAACATCCATTGACTGACCACTTTCCATGTGCCAGGTACTTGTGCTGGGTGGCATTTCATGGTTGAACACTCTCCAGGTTGGCTCATTTCAGACTCAGGTTCCATAATAACTCAAAATGTGTAAAATGCATTTTTAAAAGTAGCATTGTCATATTACTCATTTCCATACAACCATCTCTGAACAATCGGATCAACGTACATAACCTGGATGAGATGACAAATGGCTTTGTGTAGACTTATAGGCGTAAATGTCTCGGAAAAGACAGAGGCTCAAGAAAAGGCTGTCCTTAGTTAACAAGCACTGAGAGTACACAAGAGGATGTATCCAAAATGTCCGAGACCTACAGCAGGTGAGAAAGCGCCGCAGGGTCCCGACGCAGAGCTCAGACTCTGGAAGGGTCATTCAGAGCTGGGAGTTCCAAACCAGGCAAACCCTGATCGTGCCGAGCTGTGCAGATATCTATCCTCTCGAAACCAGTTTCCTGTTCTGGGCTAAACTGTCATCAGAGGGAGTCTGCGAGGAATATGTGGAAAATGACTGGAAAATCACTAGCACATAATAAATAACCAATAGGTGGTAGATACTGTTACTGAGTGATATGGTCGGTCCCTTCACGAAATTTGATTTCCTTTGAGAGAAGGAAAAAAAAACTGCACACACAAAATTACTGGAAAATATAAATAAAACAAAAAAATGACAAGTACAAATAATAAAACAAAATATGCCCATTTGGTGGAACATACATGCACTGAAATTGAGGAATCCTATGTTCTAATCTGTTTTGCCATTAACTAGTCCTTCGACCATGCATTAGTCTTGAATGTCTCTTAGCTTCCGTTTTCTAACCTAGCAAGTACATTCCTTTTAGCTCTAATTCTAAACACTTCTCCAAGTTTAGAGGAAGCCAGAATAAGGGTATACTGGTGAGTCCTGGCTTGAAGCATGGATTAGGGGCAGTCCTGGACTTGCACGAAGTAGTGGGAGAGGCATACAGGTGGAGGGAAGGGGGTGAGTAAACAAGGAGAGAATGAGGTAGTTAACTTGAAGGAACAGGGTAAGCAAACACAGGGGGAACGGGGTAGATAAAACCAGACCTGTGTAGTCAGGCAGGCTGTCTGTCCATCCCTGTGCATGCTGTTAGTCTCTTTCTTCCTGCTCCGCTGCTTCCACCCCCAGCTTCCCAGGGCCTGTATGCCTCACCTCCTCTCGCTGTGGATTTGTAATCATAGAAAAGTCTGTCGACTAATCCCTGGGAATTCCAGAGCAGTTTGCAGCTGCTCTAAATTGCTCCATTAAAAAATTCTTAGTGCACATCTACATTGTAAAACTTCATGTTTAACAACAAAATGAGCTTGCAGCAAGATGCCCACACAATGAAAAGCAAAGAAACCTTCACCGCATTTCTAAGAGACAGGGTTATTCCAAAAGCATTTTCACATAGCTTTTTTTCCTACCCACGGATAACTCCAAAACAGCTAAGTTCATTTCTTTTAACCCATATATATATATTTTTAAATTACAAATTGCATTTCCGGGCTTTTGTTATCTAAAGATAAATATCCTATCTGCAAATTAGGTTTTTTTTCCCCCAGCTTTGCTAACCATGTATCTTCTGGACGACTCCACGGATAACTACTGTTCTCTGCACAGGACGTAGCTCAACTCCCTTCTAGGAGCTGATTTTAAAGAAATCGTGGCTGCTATTTCACTATAGAGAAATATCCTATTTCCACTGTATCAAAAGGATATTCCTTTGTTTCTTTTTCTATCTTTTTCACAGTGGGAAACATAGTGATTTCAGAAACCTCATTCTCAGAGCAAGTCAGTCCTCTACTATAGTGGAGAAGTTTGTAAGAAAGTAGTGTATTTAGAAACCACCTAATAGAAAAGAACAAAGCCAAATTCAGATGATGAAGTGCTAAGAAAGGCCTTGACGTCATGCTATTACCAGTTGTAATAACATGGGACAATGACAGGGAGG
Source organism: Aethalodelphis obliquidens (assembly GCF_003676395.1). Lineage (NCBI taxonomy): Eukaryota > Metazoa > Chordata > Mammalia > Artiodactyla > Delphinidae > Aethalodelphis > Aethalodelphis obliquidens. Next base: position 9,874,805 of record NW_020837954.1, on the reverse strand, counting down.
AGATGGCAGAGTCAGTCGTTCGCACCAATTTTCTGTGGCCCACAAGGAGACAATTACCTCAGTCGAATAAGCACAAGCATTTGGTAACTGAAGATTCCTTTAATAGCATAAAGCATTTGGGGCCAGCTTGCTTGTCTGCCTCACAGAGTTTTTAAAAACAACTCTGGTGACCTGTATATCCACCAAAGCTAGCAACCAGTTGGCATAATGAACAAATGAATGAGTAAAAACATCACCCACACAAAGGTATATAACTTTCCAGAAGGGGTTTAATTAAACCAAAGAAATCCTACCAACTAAGATAAGGTAAGGTTGTATGTAATTATACCAAGGGAACACACTGGAAAAAATAATGATCTAGATAGGGTCTGTAGGAGTAATAGGTAAGAGCTCCAGAGTTAAGAGGCTGGGCACGAGCCTAGCACAACCATTTAACTGGCTTCCTGATCTTTGGAGCTCAACTCACTGTGTTTCAGGTCTACGCCAGACACTAAAAGCACAACAGGGAAGAAAAGAATAACAGTCCCTGCCTTCAACTGCGTGACTACCCTGGGGACAGGAGACGAACTAATGAAGACGCTCCGTAAAACAGAGCTACAGGTGCTATGACAGAGATAAAGAGGGGACTGGATGGAACAGAATGGGGTACAGGGCACTACCTGAGCTCATGGGAGGGTGCACCTAATTCAGTCTTAACTGGTAATAGATGGTGGAGGAGTGCTATACGTAAACATTTAAATTCTACTCTAAGTCTTTAAAAAATGAGTAAATTTAGGCTTTTACAGAGGAGGGAACAGGGGTGGGGGATGGGAAGCAATCCAGGCGAGAGGCACCACAAATACAAATGCCTGAAGATAAAAGAGAAACATGCTGGCACTCAGAAGCGGGGATCTGTAGGGCCGGGGTGTACAGGGCTGAGTGAGAGATGAGGTTGCAGAAAAGGGCAGAATCTTGATCATCAAGGATCTTGCCCACAGTGTCAAAGATGAGCAAGAAATGTCCTCATTTCTCCTCGCTTTTACTATTATGTATCATTTTATATAACATTCACTAACAGTACCTTGAGATTATTACCAAAAGAGGTTCTATTATCAATGAGCAACAGTAGATGCACAGTATTAGTCTGCATCCCTTCCTCTCTTTTTTGTCTGAAAGCAATCTTAAGAGGCTCAGTTCAAAGAAGGAAGGATGAATTGTGAGGATTGGATATTGTTCTTTACCTGATACAAGTCCTGGAAAGGTTATTCTAATTGCTGTATAAAATCTTAAAGATTATCCCAAATCTGACTTAAAGGGAGGATGAGAGAAGTGGCACAGTCCCCCATAGCTTGGAAGGAACAAGGAAGGAGAAAGAAAGCTATTCAAGCACTTTCCATTAGACTATGCATGAGATGGAACAAAGGGTAACAGCATTCCTGTTTCACTGGTGTTGATTTGTGGATCCATCTGCCATTCCAGGGGTGGGTCTTTGGGTTTGGATGATCCAGATGAATTAGAACAAGAAAATATTTTACTCAGTAATTAAGGGGTGTGCCATACACTATCCAGGTCAACTAAAACACACAAATTATTCCTTAATTCTTAAAACAAATAATGGTCACTAATGTTCCCATTTGATTAGTAACTAGAAAGATAATTTTTCCATCCATGTGTAAAGAGGTGTGGAATCATGGAGGAAGCCAACAATCTGACTATGACAGTCCCAACTACCATTCATTGGCTTTTTGTTTGTTTGTTTGTTTTTGCGGTACGTGCGCCTCTCACTGCTGTGGCCTCTCCCGTTGCGGAGCACAGGCTCTGGACACGCAGGCTCAGTGGCCATGGCTCACGGGCCCAGCCGCTCCGCGGCATGTGGGATCTTCCTGGACCGGGGCACGAACCTGCGTCCCCTGCATTGGCAGGCGGACTCTCAACCACTGTGCCACCAGGGAAGTCCCATTCATTGGTTTTTATTCCTCATGCCATCTGAGCTCATCTTCTCATAATCAGATTCTTAAGGTGCTCTGAGTGCAAAATGGATATTTTATTTAAAGAATGGTTTCATTCTCCACATGACTATGCTAGGAATTGAATGAGTGCTCCATGAGAGGCTTTTAATTAATCTTGGAGAAGAAATGAGCAGGAAGGCCACTTAAGAAGTCATATACTTTCTGTCTCCTTGGCCCTTTCCAAAGCACACACTAGCATGGTAGTTATAGCCTGTGCTCAACAATCAGACCCAGACTTTGCTAGCTATGTGTCTGTGGGCAGGTTCCTTCACCGCTATAAGAATTGGCTTCCTCATCTGCAAAATAAGAGCTCATACCTACTACCGATGAATGTTGAGAATATTAAATGACATTATCATTTATAAATGATATACAGGCATGAAATGTGTAGATGAGTGACAGGTACATGCAAAGTGTTCATAAATGTTAAATATTATTCAATGTAAAATTTTTTGCTTAAGAAATAGTTCTTCTCTATCAAAATAAGAGAAAAATGTATCTCTAAGGTAATATAAGAGTATATTCTTCTGCCACTAATTTGATTATTGTCCTAGTGATAAACACTGTATGCAATAGAGAGGATGGGTACCTCCAAGTCAAGGGTCTATATATAGAGGCTCTTCGTTTCCGTCAGTGCCATCATCATATTTAACCCACATCTATCATTTCCTCTCCATACTGGCATACACTATCCACATCTGCCTAACGTATTTCTGGGTTTGCTTCTACATACAAATTATTCATAATTCGGGAACTCACAGAAATTATATATACTTTAAAATCTTTAAGAATTTTTGAACACCATCTCTATGACTGAACAACATCTTAATTTAAGTCAAAAATACAGCCAAAGAGGTGGGCACATCAGGTACCCTGGAAATAGCATTAAGTGCCCATGCACCTAATGTTGTACATTTTTTCTTTCTAGTATTTGTTGTATGCACTTTGGGATGGGGGAAACATGTATGAGAATTATTTTATTTTTAAGGTCACACTTTATTAAAAAGAAGACAACGTAGTTACAAAGATGCAAACAAGACTGCAAGATAAAATAAAGGAACAAAAAATAACAACTATGAAAAAAAAAGAAAAGGGATGGGGAATTAAGAGGAAGATAAGAGAGGAATGAAATAGCAAAGTACACGCCATGAAATCCTCTGACCTTGACAGAGGGAGGTCACAACTCTGATCTTCACACTGTTTGCAGGATCCACAACATACAGATCCACTAGTGGCTCAAAGAGAAGCATAATTATTCCTTCACCAGCCCAGAGAAAACCTCTCCCCTTGGGTCCTGAGAGAAAGGCAATCTGACGTACGACAACCACTATTTTCAGTCAGCGCAACGATTAGTGTTTTTTTCCTTTCTACCTATTTTGTCTGATACCCCTTAATATTAAGCCTGATGCCACAACGCAATTTAATCCAGGAAATTCTCTAGTGGATGAAAATGATACGGGCTAGTATGAGGCTTTCTGATAGACTGTGAAGAGTCATCTCTAGAGGAATAGACGGTGATACATAAATACACCTTTCTGAAGGCAAGAACGTTTGGTTAGATGACTACGCCTCTTTGAGAATTCCTGGAATGTCACTTGTGTGTGTGTGTGTCTGTGTGTGTGTGTACATGCACGGGCACTGCATACACACTTTACCTTCTAGAACATCAACTGATAGTGCTAGAGAGCACTTCAGTGGGTTTGAGTGACCCAATAATGTTAAAAAAGAAGAAGGATAAACCAAGTACTCTAAGACTGTTCACAATGTCTGCATCACAGAAATTCTATTTGTATTTATGGATCCATAGAAAGTGCAGTTTACTAAACCCAGTAAAGCTACCTGGTGTTAGCAATTCACCGTGATGAAACGAACACTAGAACAGTCATCTTAGGCCCAGGTGACCTAACTCTGTGTCCACAGGCACATGTGGACATGTGCCTCTCTCCTTAACCACATGTAAAGTGTGAATACTGGACCAGTCATAACATTCAGTCATTATGGAACAAGGCTCTGTTTGACACAAAGAATCAGTAATATGCATTGATGTCCCTTGTCTGCATCACGTGTTCTACTCAGAATGGGCCACGGGACAGAGTCACACGTGGACAGCTGATGGGAGATTTATGAGTTACTAAATCCCCCCTATTCTAGGGGAACCTCAAGAATGGAATGAGCAGTAATTATAAGTCAAGGAGTTAGATATCTGTATTCTTTGAATCAAAGCATCCCACTTTAAAATGGATTTTTAACTATTTAGGAAAGGATCCTAATGATGAGACAGTACAAATCAGCGCTGTCTGAATACGTGATGGTGTTATCCATTCAGATGGGCTGAAATAACAGTCATGAATCTAAATTTCCCATCCCCCAGCCGCCGTCCCAACAGCCTATCCCCTTTTCCGTCTCGCTCCAGGCTAGCAGTCGAGCAGACTAGTTAAAAGACAATTAGTCCAATTTCACATTCTCTAGCAGCCGAAAAATTTCATGTTATTTCAGTCACAGTGGATGGATGCCAAGTTCACTGGAAGCAGCCCTGCTGATTTATCCAGTCCATTTTAATACTTTAGAAATACTGTTAAAACATGGCTATCCTAATTACACAGAGATCAACGCACAGCGTCCCTCTCACCCAGGACTCTCCCAGAAGGGCTGCAATCAGCTGCATTCCCCTTAATTTCACCATGCAATTCCAACTAATTTCATCCTAGTACAGTGCTGTCAGACAACTCCCATGTCTCTGCGGTTTTAATCGATTAGCTCAATGTCTCTATAATGCATCACCAGCTGCCAGGTACAGAACTGGACGCTTTGCAAGCATTTCAGCTAAAAGACAGTTTAATTACTACACCAGCCTCTCAGAGGCATAGGCACAAAGCCTTGGAAGCAAATTATTAAAATATTTGGTGTCAACAAGCCACTGTATAACTGAGCAAACAATGAAAATCCAAGAGATGGAAATAAGGAGAAAGTCAGTTTTTAAATTGTGAGTAAGCTTTTTACGGACTCTAATATATTCAAGCAAATGGACTGGTTTCAGCATCTGTTTCCATAAGGCACGTGTGTTTCCTGGACATTATTTTGTGGAATATATGGGCACTTGGGACACTGGCAGGCTTGGAACATTATCCTTCAATGGGAAAGAAAGGATTGAGGTACGTAGCATTGGCAAAAAAAAAAGTAGACCAAAGAATCACTGGTTTGATTACACTATACTCACAGAGCATGGATTCAAACAATTAACTCTGCTCTCACACATCCCTCAACTGCCAAAGCTTACCCAAGTAAAATTAAAGCATAGTATTAGATAAATATATGTAATAGTAAAGCTAGAGAACATTTAAAAACATATTTAAATTAATCAGTTTAGTATGATGTGTTTTTCAACCATTCTGGGTAACAAAGAAACCAGGAAAATTGTGACAAAGAGAAAAAAAAATGTTCTTGGGCATGACTTAACAGTTTACACACAACTATGCCCAAAGAGGCAAACAAAAAAGAAAAATTTATTTTTAAAAAATCTACTTCAAAGCATCTATCACAAAAGACTCTAAACATGAAGGTCAATAGACTTCTTAAGGCCACAGCAGGAAATCCAAGAAAACTACCATTCCCAGGCCCCATGATGAGGTGCTGAGAGCTAGTCTTTGCCTCGTTTGCTATCTTTCCTTTAAAACGTCTGTACTTAAGTCTAGAAACAGAAAGGAAGTGACTGACCACTGCACAAATGGTCCTCAAAACACCCCCAGACAAGAAATGTATCCAGCTTCATTATCACAAGGAGAGTAGAGACATCAAAAGGACTCTTATCTCCTTAATCATAGGCACAAATCCAGTTACAGATGAAAGTCAATATCTTGTTTTAAAAAGAATTTGGAATGTATAAGGAATAATGGTTTTATATTAAGTTTTGGTAATGCTACTTTCACTTTCTGTTAATTCCCTTTGATTGGAATTGCTAGTGGTGGGGGGCACACTTAAGATAAATTTTGATGGCAGAGTATCTTCTGCACAGTTGGCTGAAAATGAGTGGTTATCTCCCACGTGGAGAAAGGGACCGGCTATGTTACTAAGAGTCATCTTTTGTAGTTTATTTAAGGCATTGGCAATCTCCATTTTGTACCTGATCAAAATTTGCCTGTTTTCTCCCTCATTTTTCCTGTCTTTATAGCGTGATATTGACCCTGTAGTAACATCACTTGCAGTTCCTTACTGTTTTCAAAATGCTTCACTAGAGCATACAGCAACAGTGTAAGTTGTTGGGGTCAGTGGAGCAGATGTTACTCTTTGCATTTCATAGATTAGGAAACAGAGACTCAGAGAACTTCACTGACTTTTCCAGCACCACAGGATGGCAAAACCATGTCCAAGACACAGGTCTTCTGATGCTCATCACATGCTCTTTCCACTATAATGCATGGCTGTTAAAAAAAAAAAAATCTTAAAATGGGCTGTGATAAACCACCTTTCTTTCATTTTAGATCATTTATGCTTAAGTCTTAAAAATTCCATACCCAATCTTGCTATTGCTTTAAGAGTGTAGTTTTCCAAATATAACTTTTTTTCCAGGTTTCTTATTAGTTGGTGACCATACAATTTATCACCCAAAATGAGTGAAAGGCAGTTTTTTTTTATTTTTAATTTTTAAAAAAATTTTTTAAACATCTTTATTGGAGTATAATTGCTTTACAATGGTGTGTTAGTTTCTGCTCCACAACAAAATGAATCAGCTATATATATATACATACATTCCCATATCTCTTCCCTCTTGCATCTCCCTCCCTCCCACCCTCCCTATCCCACCCCTCTAAGAAGTCACAAAGCACTGAGCTGATCTCCCTGTGCCATGCGGCTGCTTCCCACTAGCTATCTACCTTATGTTTGGTAGTGTATATATGTCCATGCCACTCTCTCGCTTTGTCACAGCTTACCCTTCCCCCTCCCCATTTCCTCAAGTCCATTCTCTAGTAGGTCTGTGTCTTTATTCCTGTCTTACGCCTAGGTTCTTCATGACATTTTTTTTCTTAAATTCCATATATATGTGTTAGTATATGGTATTTGTCTCTCTCTTTCTGACTTACTTCACCCTGTATGACAGACTCTAGGTCTATCTACCTCATTACAAATAGCTCAATTTCGTTTCTTTTTATGGCTGAGTAATATTCCATTGTATATATGTGCCACATCTTCTCTATCCATTCATCCGATGATGGACACTTAGGTTGTTTCCATCTCAGGGCTATTGTAAATAGAGCTGCAATGAACATTTTGGTACATGACTCCTTTTGAATTATGGTTTTCTCAGGGTATATGCCCAGTAGTGGGATTGCTGGGTCATATGGTAGTTCTATTTGTAGTTTTTTGAGGAACCTCCATATTGTTCTCCACAGTGGCTGTATCAATTTACATTCGCACCAACAGTGCAAGAGGGTTCCCTTTTCTCCACACCCTCTCCAGCATTTATTGTTTCTAGATTTTTTGATGATGGCCATTCTGACTGGTGTGAGATGATATCTCATTGTAGTTTCGATTTGCATTTCTCTAATGATTAGTGATGTTGAGCATTCTTTCATGTGTTTGTTGGCAGTCTGTATATCTTCTTTGAAGAAATGTCTATTGTTGATGATTACACTGGAATAAATGGTAGAAAACCAGTACTGACCACAGGCAAATAGGACATGAGGTTATGGTACCCATTGTAGATCAGGTGCCACCACTACTGAAGCTACCAGAGAGAAGCCTTGGTGTGGGCTGAGACTCTAAGCCGCCCTCAAGAGCTGCAAGGGAGCAGCCCCCATCCATTCAGCACACAGGTTTGGCCTCACACAGGGTCAGGCTACAGGGCCTCTGACATTTGTCTTTAATGCGTTCACAATGAAGTAGATCAGCTGGCATTATTCATTTGCAATCTAGGTGTGGGTCTCAGAGGCAGTTCAGTTTGAGTCTCCCACTCTATTAGGTGGTCACTGTTTCCACAGTTCAAAAATAGTTAAAAGTTGGCAACTTCATATGGTTCAATCTGATACTTGAAGCACCTCAACTCTTTCACTCCCGGGGTGGAATGCTTTGTATTCTGATGTCATATCATACAGAATCCCAACTACTGCTAATTCTTCCTTCCACCCATTGCTGTCTTGATTGCCTATCTGCTCAGAATCATGCTGAAAAGCCCTCTACCCTTGTGCTTCTCAAACTTCAGGGTCTTCTGAATCATCTCAGGATCTTGTTAAAATTAAAGAATCTGATTCAAGAGGTCTGGGAAGGGACCTGAGATTTTTGCATTTCTAACAAGCTCCCAGGTGACACCAATGCAGCTGGTACCCAGGCCGCAGTCTGAGGAGCAAGGCTCTAGACTGTACCGTTCTGGCAGACAGAAGTTTTATTACCAGCTTCATCAGTTATTAGCTGACGACTCTGGGCAAGTTATTCAAGTCCTTTGAACCTCAGTGTTCATGTACATAAAATGTCTCCTTTCTTACAGGGTTGTTTCGAGTATGAAATGAGATAATGATTTCAAAATGACTTGCACAGTGCCTGATACATTATTAAATAAATATAAAGTCATCATTACTATTATTATTATTGTTTAATAAACACAGAGCAAAGAGGACCTTGGCCCCTAGGAGCCATAGGTTATAGAGTAATTCCTCAAGTGTGGCCCTGGGACCACTAGCATCAAATGCCCTGCGAACTTGTTAGAAATGCAAATTCCCAGGCCAAAACCAGACCTATGGAACCAGCAACCCTCAGGGTGGGGAACAGCAATTTATGTTAATAAACTCTGCAGTTGTTTTTGATAAATGTTGAAGCTTGAGACCCACTGATGCTTTTATTTAGGAATAAGCTTTTTAACTCAGAAATATTTACAGCATAGTTTTTCCATAGGTTTGACCTCATTTAACTGCGATATTTGTAATTCTTCTCAAAATGTCTATTATGCTGTTCTTCAAGACGAAATCTTCACGTCCTTCCTGCTCATGTAAATTACATACACACTTGCATTAAAATTTTATACAGACCTTCTTTACAGTTTTTAAGATGAAACCATTTACTTCAAAATGTGGTGTGATATATTTGAGTTCAGTATTACTGAATGTAAGATGCTTTCACTTCAAAGCTGTTTACTCTCCTTTCGCAGCCCGTGCTTTGGCGATATGTACAATCTTTAATTAGAAAGTGAGTGAACGCCACTAATTTATACCAGATTGTAAAATCAAGGAGAGCTAGAAGAATTGTTCGAGTAGCGGTTCTCATATCTTTAACATGCTTTTCATATTTTTTTTGGTACCTTTCATATCATCCTTCTTTCTTTTCCTTCTTCGTTTTTTCTTATCATTCTGAAGATACTTTTTTCACTTGGCTGCCAGGACTCTACAATGTCCCGATTTTCCTACCAAGTCACTAGCTGGATCTTCTTAAATCCTTGAGCAGATCCTCATCTTGTTTTGATCTGTAAATACTGGAGGATCCTAGGGCTCCCTCCCCAAACTCTTCCTTTTCTATCTACATTTATCCCTAGGTAAACTCACCAGCCCTCTGGCTGTAAATACCAGACACACACTGAAACCAAATACACATTCCAACTGCCTGCCAACATGAAAGCTCCTTAAGCTGGGATGCCCCCCACTCCAAACCTACATGTTACCCAGGAGCTCCTTTTTTTTTTTTCTTTTTTTGCCGTACACGGGCCTCTCACTGTTGTGGCCTCTCCCGTTGTGGAGCACAGGCTCCGGACACGCAGGCTCAGCGGCCATGGCTCACAGGCCCAGCCGCTCCGCGGCATGTGGGATCTTCCCAGACTGGGGCACGAACCCGTGTCCCCTGCATCGGCAGGTGGACTCTCAACCACTGCGCCACCAGGGAAGCCCATGGAGCTCCCTTTTATTCCTTCCTTCCTTCCTTCCTTCCTCTCTCCCCACCCCCAACCTTTTTTGGTACATCACCATCATTTACTTAGCAGCTCAGGCAAAATCTTTCAAGCCAGGCTTTACTCCTTTCTTTCAAATCCACATCGATGGATTATGAGATTATGCTGGATTTAACCTTCAAAATATATCCTCCAGCTGATTACTTCTCACGTCCTCCACCACACCCTAGTGTAGGCCCCCCTTCTCTGTCACCTGGATCGCCGCAGTCAATAGTCTCCTGAGCTAGTCTCTCTGCTTCCACTTTGGCCCTACCTAGTATACTTTCTACATAGCAACTAATTTTTAAAATTCCGATAATGTCTATCCCCAACTCAAACCCTCCAGTGGCCTCCTTCCACCTAATAAAATCCAAAGCCTATGTCTGGCTCTGGCTACAGCTCCAACCTTATCTCCTACCACCCACCCCTTTCTTATTCAGCTCCAGTGCCACCAACCTCCTTGCCTTCCTTAGATTCCATCAATCTTGCTCCCACGAGGGCTCTACAACGTTGTTGCCGCTGTCTCTTCCCAGGTATCTGTATAACTTCCTCCCTCACGTCATTGAGTTCTTGCTTAAATGTTACCTCTCAGGACTTGCCTGGTGGCAGAGTGGTTAAGAATCCACCTGCCAATGCAAGGGACACGGGTTCGAGCCCTGGCCCGGGAGGATCCCACATGCCACCGAGCAACGAAGCCTGTGAGCCACAACTACTGAAGCCCGCACACCTAGAGCCTGTGCTCTGCAACAAAAGAAGCTATCACAATGAGAAGCCCGTGCACCGCAACAGAGTAGCCCCCGCTCGCCGCAACTAGAGAAAACCCGTGCAGCAACAAAGACCCAACACAGCCAAAAATAAATAAGTAAATTTATTAAAAAAAAAAAAAGTTACCTTTCAGAGAGACATTAAATACTTAGAATACCATCTAAAATGTCATCCTCTGTTACACCCTGTTCCTTTACCCAGCCTTATTTCTTTTTTTATAGCACCTACAACTGATACCACATGTGCATTTGTTGATTTACCTCCTCTTGACAAAAGGTAAATTCCTTGAAAGCATTTATTGGTATGTTCATTTCCCTATTCCAAGTATCTGGCACATAGCAGGCACTTAATACTTGATAATGTTGACAAATAAAATAATTGAAGCTCAAAGTGAATTGCCTATGGTAGCTAGCTAGTTAGTGCTAGAGGTGGGACTAGAAATAAGATTCCCTGCTTTCCAATATCCATGCCTCTCCCATTTGACCATCCTGCTTCCCCACTTGATTACATACCCTGGGAATAAAGCAGTTTTATATAATAGAAAGAGAAGTCTTTTTTTAAATGGCTGACATTTCCAAGTTTCTGGATTTCTCTCTGTAAGAAAAAATACTTGGCAGACTATCTAAAGTATCATCCCATACTACTCCCTGCCCCCTTACACTGCTTGAGTTTCCTCTGTAGCATTTATCATGCATTATATATACATTTGTCTACTTTCTCACCAAGAAATATAAGCTTGGCGGAGGTATGGCTTCATTATGTTCACTCCTGCATTCCAAATACCTGGCACAGAGCAAGCACTCCCAAAGCCTGTGATGAGTGAATAAACAAACATGGGCTCCTTACCTTCTACCAACCATTCTTTCAGAAAGCCAGAATTCTACCTTAGAAGAGACAAATGAAACTTTCTGTGAGAAGAGTATTTATATGTTTACAGACATTCTGCTATCATCTTGTCATTTATCTTAAGGCATGAGAAAATAATCATCATAATTTCTGTTTAGTATCATTTATAACGTGCCTTCTATATGCCAAGTACTTCATGTTCATTACCTCTGATCTTCACAATAATCCTGTGAAATTAATTACCACTATTATGTTCATTTTACAGATGAAGGAACTACATAAAACTCTGAAAAATAAATAACTTGTCTGGGAACTCAGAGTTAGTAAATGGTGAAGTAGAGATTCATCCTAGAATCTATGTCTTTTTGCTTTAAAAATCCATGAATTTTCCAATAAGCCATACTACTTCTTTAAAATTGGAGCACTTTTTTTTTTTTCTTGCGGTATGCGGGCCTCTCACTGCTGTGGCCTCTCCCGTTGTGGAGCACAGGCTCCGGACGCGCAAGCTCAGTGGCCATGGCTCACGGGCCCAGCCGCTCCGCGGCATGTGGGATCTTCCCGGACCGGGGCACGAACCCGTGTCCCCTGCAACGGCAGGTGGACTCTCAACCACTGCGCCACCAGGGAAGCCCTGGAGCAGTATTCTTAGGAATAAACATTATTGTTTAGAGCAGGGAGATCAGGGGACTGAAATAAATACTTGGTTTTACAGCTACTTCTGACATGGCAAAAGGTCACCCGTTCAGGTATGGTATGTAGGACATAGTACATAAACCTTGCAGATAGCTGTGGTGACTGAAGACAAATTAACTCCTAATTGTTGTGATAACTACATTCACTCCCATCCTCACTACTTCTGTGTTCCCCTGGCGAGTATATTTAACACTTCTTTTCAAGTCATAAGAAGAGTATATTCATTGCTCTTTATCAAATTCCTCAGAGCAAATTAATCCTACCTTCAGGGTAGAAATGATGAACATAAACCAATCTTAAGACCTAGTGCCAATACAGTCACCAACACACAGCACCCACACTGCACGCTGCAGCTGGCACAGTCAACCTCAAAATGGGAAGTATGAAACTGCAAGCACCCATACACAGTTATCCACTAGGGTGAAACTGACGTGGGCACCTTTGGTGTTCTCATACAAAGCTAAGTACCAAAAGGTGAGACTAAGTTTTTGTGTGTTTTGATACTGAAAAGTTAGAGAGTATCTAAATAAAGATTCACATGTAGTTTGTGGCTTTGATTTCTTACGAATTAGATTTGGGAAATTATATTTTGAAAGGATGTGGCCTTTACTGAAACAGGACCAGTTGATCAAATCATCAAATTATATTAATTTATTATGACTGCATATTTAAGTTCCCCCATCAAAGGCAAAATGGAAAAAAAAAAAACAAAACAAAGAAGGAGAGGAAGAAAACAATTGGGAATACTGTCAATCGAGTCAGAGTGCTGTGTGTAGACAGGTCCTTTAAACATGAATCTATCCTGGATACATCTATAACAGATTTGACTTCACAAGGAGGCAAAATTACTTAATTCATTATCAACCTACCCTGATTTAGATCTATGCATGTGAAAATCTCTGTTACTAATTTTAATTGCACTATTCCCTCTCTACAGGATACTGTTAAATTGGTTTGGTGAAATAGTAGTGAATCACATCAAAGTGGTAGGCTACATTTTATAATATATCTAAATAACTATCCCATTTTCCCAGCATGTTGCTATGCATTTTAAGTATTAATATTATGACTCTGGTTTAGAAGAATGTAGCCTTTTTCTTTAAAATAAATTTTCTTGCTCTTCTAGTACTATTAAAATTGGTCTGGATTTTAAGTGGCTAACGAGTAATAAAAGAGCAATATCTGCTGCGGGGAACCACAAAATACACGCTTGCGGGCTCATAAAATATGTTCACGCAAGTCACTTGCAGATACGTCATTCTGATACAGTAACGGTTTTTCCAAACTAAGTGGGCTCCCTTTTGCGGCTACACTTTATTATCTGGATTCTTATTTTCACTCTTACCCCTGGATTTTTAGAGAGAAGCATTTTTTCTCACATGCACATTTGTAAATTCAGAGAAGCAGCAAGGGTCAAGGGAAAAGAGGCAAACTCATGATTCAGAGCTGGGAACTCACACAGGTGCTGCCACTGTTGTGCTTCTAGGACTTAAATTTTGTGCAGTGTTTCAGTTTCTTCAACTAATATAACGAAAAGGAGCCTGGAACTTTTCTCACATAAAAATGCAACCCTTTACAAAAAGCTGCTAGATTCCTGGCATGTATATCCTAATGGGAGGCATTCCGGTCAAACGGAAGACGCTTAGGTGTTTGAAATAGGAAGCCTAAATTCTAGACCCTGACTGAACTCTAAACTGGGCCCCAGGCTAACTGAGAGAAGCAATTCCCACAATCTGTGGAGGCTTCAGTTATTTCCTTTGTACTACTTCGATGATTCCGAATTTCATAAAGCTTGCTCTAGGAATAGCATAGATAATGCTTTAAGACAAAGCTAGGAGAAAGGAGGCTAGAGTAATAATGCAAATGAGAAGGGATAGGTCTGAATTCAGACAGTCTGTGGAAACAGAGGGGAGGGAGTACATTGCAATGATAATTAAGATTTGGGAACCAGCTAGACATGGGAGGCTGGGAAGAAGGGGATATTATCAGGATAGCATCCGGTTCGTGATTGGTACCACAGGGACAGGAGGTCAGGTTGGGGAAAGAGCGTGCTCTCAGACATACTCGCCTTGATGTGTCCAGAGAGATACAGAGTAAGAGCTTGGAAAGAGAGATCTAGAGTTTAGATGAGAAATCACCAAGGCCAATTAAATTTTGGAATCACTATTTCAGTGAAAACTTTTTCTTTGGATATTCATTCATTCAGCAACCTTCTAGTGAGGACTCAGTATGTGCCATGCACTTACTGTGGTGCTGGGATACCAGAAAACCAGTATCCCTGCCTTGATGAGCTCACAGCCCAGGGACCATAGCTGGTCCACAGCTACTCAGAGACAAAAGCAAAAATGAGCATTTTTATGAGTTTAGTCTACAGGCCATCACCGTGTGAATAACTTTAAAAAAGTCACATGTATCTACAGATTGTTGTTCAGGATGGAAGTATTATAACTTTTAATTTAAAAACAAGAAAATTAGACCAGCTGAAAACGTAAATAGCTTTCTTCAAGTCATGGAGCTAGTAAGCAGCTGGGTTAAGATTCAAACCTAGGGGTTCTTTTTTTCTTTTTTTTTCTCCTGATTCTAAAGCTTTTAACTCCTGTACTGTGTAGAAGGAGAACAGAAGAGCCCTAAGGGAACAGCCTGCGAGAGCCCCCCATTTAAGGGAGGCTGGCAGAGGATGAACCCAGGACCCACATAAGGAAAATAGAGCTAGATACGTAAAAGGAAAGAGAATTAAGCCCGAAACCAGTGGAAGAGAGAGACTAGAGAAGTCGGAGAATGAGGAAGCTCGGACAATCCACAGGGTCAAATGCTCCCCAGGAGCCAAGCAGTGTGTCAGGCACAGCGCCCAGTGGAGTCAGCTTCTGGGAAATCAACAGCCGGAGAAGAGACAGTTGGCGCCCAGCACCAGGGTGCTGATGGGAAATCAGCAAGTGGCCACAGTGATCGGAAGAATATAACAAGTAATTTAATTGGAGAGAAACTGGAGTGTAAAGGAGGAATACCGGCTCATAGTAACAGGAGAAATTAGAGTCAAGATGATACGTGAATTGAAATACTCCAAATTTATCAAGTTGTAGAGAGATTTCAGATTTTTTTTCCACAAAATTTTCAGTTATCACTACCTTTTGGGAGAGTTATTTTTTCCTCTCCAAAAGTAATTGCCTTGGATGAAGACCGTTTACTTCTTACAATGTCAAATCTGCCAGAATTCCAGTGATGCTTTATTTGAGGAAACAAAGTAAACACTCGTAAAAATTAAACGTAGTTCACTTTCATTTCTTATCTGGTCCATCTACAAGATACGTAAGACTGTTATTCTGGTTCAAAGACAAAATCTCTAGCCAAACCAAGCAGTTGAGACAAAGTTCATCAGCATCCCACGGCCATAATTATAGGTATTATGATCAATAAGTTGATGCTCTTCGTAGAAAAACATGCAAAGCAACTGAATCTAAGACAGAGCTCCTGAATATTATCATACTAAAAAATGACGTGGGGCTTCCCTGGTGGCGCAGTGGTTGAGAGTCCGCCTGCCGATGCAGGGGACACGGGTTCACGCCCCGGTCCAGGAAGGTCCCACATGCTGCGGAGCGGCTGGGCCCATGAGCCATGGCCGCTGAGACTGCGCGTCCGGAGCCTGTGCTCCGCAACGGGAGAGGCCACAACAGTGAGAGGCCCGCGTACCGCAAAAAAAAAAAAAAAAAGAAAATGATGTGGATGACTCAAATCCTGATTTGCCTAAGATGCTAAGAAAAACATGATTTCTGGTGGAAGAAAACAGAACACAAGTGCTATACAAGGAGGCTGGTCCCAAGCCTGGAATTTGATGAGTACTTGAAGGCATCACCTTGATCTTCATCAGCTTATTCACTGTTGTTGAGAATTTACAGTCACTTAAGTTATCCACGTTTTGGGAAAAAGGAAAAACAGAACATCCCCACAGTAATAACAATCAGCTTGATCTTTGCTTTTTTGTGTGTTTCTTTCCTCATTTTGAAAAACCATTAAGGATCATTCAGGGGTTCATCCTTTAGTTCAGGTTAAATTAGTAAGAAATATTACTAATTTAATTTTATAAATATCTTGTCAAAAATATCGTACACCCCACATGGATATATTAGTTACAGTACCCATCAGAACAGAGGAAGGTGAGATAGGAAAGCACTAATTTAATTATGCTAATACTGCTCTGGTACGTGTGGAACCAGATGGTAGAGGTAGCAAACAGTGGAGGAATTTTTAAAATCAGGTATTTTTCAATAAATATTTGTACTCCAAAACTCTACATTAAGAGCACTGCTAGAAAGATTATCCTTTCTTAGGTGTGTTATCTACAAGGCTGGTGGAAAGATTCCCAGGGTGTATTTCCAATGATCTCTATCCCCTGCCTGCCATGCCCTCCAGGAAGGTATCCACCTCTCAAGCTGGTTGACCTGACATGTGTGCAGAGAGGACAACATCTATTATATGGCAGCCTGTCAAATGATAATCCGTGGTTGTGACATGTGCCTATTAAAGGCTAAGGCCACAAAGTTATTATTTAAACAACAACAACAAAAATATTACAAAACCGTCTTTAAATTATGGTCTCCTGGGGGGAAAACACGTAACTAACCTAGCCTTCATATCAATGTGACTTTTTCCTATTCTGGTGAATGATTATAAGTAAGTGTCTATATAATTAAGCTTTTTAAATACCAGAGCACATTTTTGAAGTAGATAATCCCAATCTATCGCCCCTGTTTTTTTTTAAATTCATTTAATGCTTTCCCTCTCTCTTTCTGTCTCCTCTGTCTCTTTCTCTTTCTCTCTCACATACACACACACACCACTCTATTAAGTTAACTCTTGAGTGCCTTATTCATACTATGTTGTTAATGACTAAAAATCCCATCTCCACCACGTAGAACTGATCTTTGTCTTCTCTGTTCCCTCAGTGCATTCTGTCCAAGTCTTTTGTGGTCGATGGCACTGGCCTGCCTCCCCACCACCCTTTCTCTTTATAGATCACTCACTCATTCCTCAGCTGTCATGAATATGGCTGCCCACTGTGCATAGCTATAACATTCTCCAGAGAATTATTCTCAGTCAGTGGGAGTCAAACCTTCTGGAAATGCCTAAGAGGTTACACTTGGTGACTGGGGGGGTGAAGGGGTGAGAGGGAGACAAGTTAATGACTGACTTACATGGGGTACAAAAAGTCAGCCCCTTTCCTCAACTCCATGGAGATTTCTTCTTCCAGATCTCCCAAGAGGAACACACTGAATCTGTCCTTCCCCTTTCCTGTCCTCAGCTTCCCTCACTCCCTTCACAGGTTCACCTGAAAGCACCCTCTCCCTACATCCCTTGCACAAAAATCCCATCTCAGGCTCTGCTTCAAGAAAACTAGACCAAAGATACCTGTTATAGTCCTTGCTACTTTATAACTTGTGTAGTTCTATAAGTTGTTGCTCAAATAAATGATATTTCATATTTCTCCATCTATGAGGGTAATTTGTATTTTAACAGGTATTAATAACTTAAGACAAAGACATGAAAATATGAATAAAGCTTTTTGGCACTGGAGGCAATTTCTTTGAACATCAGAGGCCATTCTTAAGACATGCTCGTAGGCTAGCACCTACTTTGCCTTAATCTGTTCCAAATCTCATAAATATTTTTTGCATTTCCTCACAGTTTTCCTAAATAACTATCTGAGTCAGGAACTTAAAACTGCTGAATGATATTGGTCAGAAACTTTCAACTCCTCAAAGTCAAGTCACCTATTCCCATGTCTCTGTATCTAAATGTTTAGTGTTCCTTCAAAGGAACACAGGGGTTCAGAGTGTGGGTTCAACACCCATCTGGACGGAGTTCAAATTCCAGCTCTGAAACTTACTAGATTTGGGTCTTGGGAAAGATATATAACCAGTCTATGCCTCTGTTTCCTCATCTATAAAATGAGGAAAACATTAAGATACCAATCAGGAAGGTTTTTGTGTGGATTGAACCTTAATACAGCTTTCATTAAAGCCAGACATCAAGTAAGCAGTCAACAGATTTTAGCAATTTTTATTTTGAAATTTCTCAATGCACTTTATGATAGAACATTCTAGATAAAATCAGTCACTATTTCCTAGGGGTTTACATGTCAAGGTCCTACTAGGCATTTCTAGGCCTAGCCTGGAAATCAGGGGGATAATTGGATGAGGGGTGGAATAGATCCCAGGTTTACCACCAGTACTTCAAGAAAGCATTAGTCTGTCATGACCTTTCATTTTAAGGGAATCAGTAATGACATCAGGCAGAGAAGACATAAATTACAGGGGTGTAAAGCTCTTTTCACAACTTACACCCTCTGCTCTCTCTCCGATAGAGAGATGGAAGAGTAAAAGACCCAGAGAAATACTAAATATTCCAATATGAAATATCAACACTCTCCTGTTCTTCTTTGGCTTAAACACATGCAAATGATCTTTTGATTTTCTGGTACCCATGACCTATACTAACACCTAAGAAGATAGAGAAAACTCTTCTCCAAGTTCCTGAACTTCTCAAGGGTAGAGACTACTTCAAATATATTTTGGGAACTTTCCCACAGTACCCCATTAGAATTATAGACCTATCATAATTGACTGATGAATTCCTGATGGACTAAGCTGAAGCAATCTGTGTATCAATAAAAGAGAGGTAATGTTTTAAGGTTAAAAAAAATAGGATAAAGGAGAAACACAGAAATCCATGACAAGAAAACAGCAAAGACAAGGCCAATTATGCAGCAATGAAGACAACACGAACCACAAGCAACCATAAAAACAAAACCACAAGCAACCTCAAAGTCTTGATAATTTTATATAAGTATGTCTTACCATATAATTACTTTTATTTACAAAATAATGTGCATAGAGATAGCATCTCAAAAGTATAAGAAGGAAGGAGTCAAAGAGTCTGACCCAAGGAAGAGATCATGCAGGGCTGTGTCTGTTAAGAGAATACAAAAATCTTCAACAAAATATTAGCACACTGAATCCAAAAGTATATTAAAAGGATCATACACCACAATCAAATGGGATTTATTCTAGGGATGAAAGAATGGTTCAACAACCACAGATCAATGTGATACACAACATTAACAAAACGAAGGATAAAAATCATATGATCATCTCGACAGAGGCAGAAAAAGCATCTGAAAAAATTCAACACCCTTTCATGATAAAAACTCTCAACAAAGTGGGTACAGAGGGAATGTACCTCAACATAATAAAGACTGTATACAACAGACCTACAGCTAACATCATACTCAATAGTGAAAAGCTGAAAGCTTTTCCTCTAATATCAGAACAAGACAAGGATGCTCACTTTTACCACTTTCATTTAACATAGTACTGGAAGTCCTAGACAGAGCATTAGGCAAGAAAATAAGAGCAATCCAAATTGAAAAGGAAGAAGTAAAATTGTCTCCATTTTCTAATCACATAATATATGTAGAAAAGCCTAAAGATACCACCAAAACCCACTAAAACTAATAACAAAAATCAATGTACAAAAATCAGTTGTGTTTCTATATACTAATAATGAACTATTAGAAAGAAAAATGAAGAAAACAATCCCATTTTCAATAGCATTAAAAAAGAATAAAATACTTAGGAGTAAATTTTACCAAGGAGGTAAAAGATTTGTACACTGAAAACTAGGACACTGATAAAGGAAACTGAAGACAACACAAATAAATGGAAAGATGTCCCATGCTTATGGACTGAAAGAATTAATATAGTTAAAATGCTCAAACTACCCAAAGTGTTCTACACATTCAGTGCAATCCCTATCAAAATTCCAACGACATTTTTCACAGAAATAGAAAAAAATCCTAAAATTTCTGTGGAACCACGAAATATCTGGAATAGCCAAAACAATCTTGGGAAGGAAGAATGAAGCTGCAAGCATCACACTTCCTGATTTTAAACTATATTACAAAGCTATAGTAATCAAAATAGCGTGTTATTGGCATAAAAACAGATACAAATATAAATGGAATATAACTGAAAGTCTATAAATAAACCCATGCATATATAGGCAAATTAATTTTCAACAAAAGAACCAAGAATATACAGTGGGGAAACGAGAGTCTCTTCAGTAAAGGCGCTGGGAAGACTGGATAGCCAAATACAAGAGAATGAAACTTATCTTACACCACATATACAAATCAACTCAAAATGGACTGAAGAAGGCCTGGAGGCTCCTCAAGAGATTAAAAATAGAAACTACGATATGATTCAGCAATCCCACTTCTGGGTATATATCCAAAGGAAATAAAACCATTATCTCAAAGAGATACCTGTATTCTCATGTTCATGACAGCATTATTCATGATAGCCAAGGTATGGAAACAACATAAATGTCCCCTGGTAGAAGAATGAATTAAGAAAGTGTTATATATATTACACACACACACACACACACACACACACACACACACAAGTAAGTACGTGAGGTGATGAATGTGTTAGTTCAATGGAGGGAATCTTTTCACAATGTATCAAATCACCACACTGAACACTTTAAATATCTTAAAATTTTATTTGTCAATTATAAGTCCATAAAGTTGGGAAAAAAAGGATTTCTTTAAAAAAAGGAAAGAACCAGTAAGGCAAGCAGATCCAAACACTCAGCTTGCCTCATGGTTGGCATGCAGTCCTGAGGCCAGGTGTCCTTGTCCCAGGGTAGGGCAAGAGAAGGGGCTAGATTTACAAAGGTCACTGGAAGTTGACAGCACCTTGGCCAAGTTCACATAAGACACACATCTCTTTGGGCAAGTCTGTTATCCCAAGGCAGCCTAAAACTTAGCAGTTGGAGAAAAGAACCATCAGGAAGAGTATAACGATCATGTTTTTAACTTCTTCTGCTATCCTCCAGGACACAGTAAGAGTAAAAGCAACTTGTTGGAGGGACAAGTAAATGTCAAATTCTTCAGAGCTATCAAAGAAGTGAGCAAGAACGACTGGTTCCAGATTATGTAGGCGTAGAGTGACCAAGAACCACAGAAC
Source organism: Aethalodelphis obliquidens (assembly GCF_003676395.1). Taxonomy (NCBI): domain Eukaryota; kingdom Metazoa; phylum Chordata; class Mammalia; order Artiodactyla; family Delphinidae; genus Aethalodelphis; species Aethalodelphis obliquidens. Next base: position 9,853,584 of record NW_020837954.1, on the reverse strand, counting down.
ACACGTTTGCTTACTTCATTTCAATATGGGTCATGAGCCTCCTGTGCGTGGGCCCGACACTAGGCTCAGCGTTCTGCGGCATCAAAGCGAATTATACGTGCAGGTTTTGTCCACAGGGAACTTGTCATCTAGTCTCGGGTGGTTATAATCCAGTCAGTGGGAAATAATTGTTTAAATATAAGAAGTATATTTTAAGTTCCTTCCATCTTAAATTATTTCAAACATTTTTATTTAGTGAGACAAACTCCAGAAGAATATGTCAATAAGTTCTATTTTACCTTCATGAAGAAGAATGTTGGCCTATCCTATATTATAAAGGCGTGTAAAAAACAAAAACTTAATTTCATGGCTGAGACTTCATAAACATTTGGAGCACCTACAAAATCTTTCAACTCATACAAACATAGCTCTTCCCTATTCTTAATTCTCTTTTCTATATTTTGATGAGATGACAGAACAACAGATATCTACGGGCCCCTCATAAGTCAAGACCCTTAAAGGGTGGTGACACTACCTCAGCACATTAAGTTTCAAAAATCTTCTATCTGTACACATTCTCTTAATATACTCTCATCTGCACATTTATGTAGTAAAATTCACACCATAAAATATATAGAAAGTACAATGAGCTAGAGGCAATATCTTCTAGTATTCTTAATACCCCAGGAATAGCCTGACCTTGGTATGCTCAGATTCCCCAAGGCCTTAAAAATTATACAGTGTGAATTGTGGCATTTAATTTATTTTATTCTATATGCTTTAAAATGCAACCATTGAGTTTTCAAAGCCTTTGGGCAATATACAATAGCAGATTTCATAAACTACAGGGTAAAAATGACGAAGTCATAATAACAAATGTCAAACTGGCAATTACCCATCCCAAACAATTATTTGCCTTCCTAAGTCAGATATTATAAATGTGTCTCTTTTAGACAGAAAATTAGAGAGAATTTTTAAACCCACCAACTCTCCTAACAGCCCTCTGATATTTATCTCTGAATAACTATCAGAGATATTTACCAGGATAAATACCCAGGATATGAATGCAGATATCTTCACTGGCTAAAGTACTAAGGGTCGGTAACGCACAAGATTCCATTAACAGTGTTCTGCAGAAATATTTGAGATTCCCTTGGAGAGTCCTTCAAAACCACAGTAGATGGTGAGATAAAGAGTCTAGACATATTTGGCCAGACATTGGCTAAATGACCTTGATCAAATCACTTAACCTCTATGAGACTCAGTTTTCTCATCTCATCTGTAAAACGAGGTGATTAGGCCAGACATATATTAGGCACATAGTAACACAGCAGATACATGATAGACAGTCATTTAATTGTAGTTTTTAAAAAATTATTGTTTTTAGTTCATCTCTGCATTTTTCTGAAGCAATGAAATGATAATTATATTTGAGATGGAAAAAAATCACTTTTAGCTTAGTGTTGAGGACTCTTACAGGTTAGAGCGTGTAGAGCTTATACTGATTCCCTCCTCTGTCTGAATTATCCCATTTCAGACTTCTAGAAAAAGGGGGCAATTTTGACCTAGCAATTCATATTTCCAAGTATTCAAAGTTGTTAAAATGGTTCAAGTGTCCACAGATTAAAACATATCCTGTCACTCGTATCTGTCAGATATAAAAAGGAGGAACCCATATATTTAACTCATCCTTCACATTGCTTAAACAGGTAGGCCTCTTTAATTTCAGATTGAGATAAAAATGAACTTCAAGAATGGGAAATGCAATGACTTCTCAAAAAAAGGCATCACATTTTGCTAACAATCCCCCAATGTTAGTCTCTGAAACACATAATTTACTTGAAGTTATAGGCTAAGTAAATACATGTGGGTATATGTATGTATATGTCTCTAAAATGTAATCCTCTTTTAAATGCCATTAATAAAGGAGATAATTGAGAGTGTCAAACGGATGATCAGAAAGCCAATATATGGTTCTACTTTAAGAATATGGATTAAAATATTTCAAGTAAAAAAAAATAATGAAGACAGCTGCAAATTATAGTGGTCACCAAGTCAGGCTCCAGAGCCACACCACTGAGCTTTGCATCCTGGCTCCATGATTTACCTTGTATGTATTATAATGTCTCTGTACCTCACTTCTGTCAAGTATAGAAAAATGGCACTTCACTACTAGAACTATTATGAGAATTAAATGAGTGAACACATGTAAAGCACCTAAAACAGAATCTAGCACAATAAATGTCAGCTTTTATCTTACTTGCTATTATAACCTGAAAAAAAATCTCTAATGCCTTGCTCTTAGCAAATATCACAAAAAAAGTTAAACTCATTACCATACAAATGAGACTGTAACATCTATAGGTAGAAAACTATTGATATATTGTAAAAGATGAAGAAAATATAACTCCCTAAGAAAACTCTAAGGAGGAGTTAATACTATTACTAAACCTGAAAATAAGTTGTATCAATTCCCATATTTATTAAATCTACTTCTTTGAAATAAGCCCAGACCAATGAATTCAGTGACAGAATTTAGGTTTGTAGTTCAGCTCCTTGCCTATACGGATGCCAGCCACGGGGCCGGGCTTGGGTAAACATCTCCCCATCAGAGAGGTGCCTTTGAAGCAGACAGTGGAGAGGTGTCCTTATTTCTAGGAAGCCACAAGAGATCCACAGAGTGCTCTCCACTGGTGGCGGTGACGATGGTAGCTAGACTAGCCCTTACTCTGTGCCTGCCATTCTAAGCTCTTTGCCATATTAACTCAAGAAACATAACCAATTACGGAGAGGAACTTGTGGAGACAAACTCTGGAGACAAAGGAGGAAAACAGAAGTAGGGATCAGGCTGCAAACTATAGTTGGAGGTCTTCGATCCTGGGCCTCTGAGGGACTACCCAAGAAAAGAGACCAGAGAGCCCTGATGAAGTGCACAAGGGCAGGCCACTGTTAGGGCTGAAAGTCGGAAAAAGGAGGAAAAGGAAATGAACATTTGTTGAGCACCTTCTATCATTCACGTTTCCCGTGTGAAAGAAATTTTATAAAACAAAGGAGACAAAGATGACAGCTCAGCAGAGGGAGTTGCACAAATTTCATCCATTTCTCAAATATTCCTATTACTCCTTCAGACACTAACTCTTCTAATTAAATCTACCTCTTCTAGCAAAATCTAGTTAAATCATTCCTCTGTGTGTGTGTGTGTGTAGGCCATTAATGACCCAAATAACACTATAGTATACAATGTTAAATGGAAATATGCAGGTTTATTTTCTTTAAAAACAGATCTCTCATCCGGATTATGACATTCTCAAATCAATTGCCTTTTCAAATTAGTTTTTAATAAACCACACTCGGTTATTTTCATTAAGAAAATGAAAATCTTCATTTTCGTTTTCTTGGGATATTTGCTTTATAAACTAAAAGACTTTTTTTTTATTGAGTTGATGAATCTCTAAATTTTTAAAAAATCTGTAACAAAATGCCGTGAATGATTGTGTAAAAGTGAGAATGGGCAATGTTTTACTGTTATTGAATATGTCCAAGGTAACAATTTTAACATTTCATCATGATTTGATTGAAGTCACTTAAATTGTGTGTCTACCTGATTTCAATGAATCAAGGTGAAAATATGACCTTTCAGGTCCTGGCACGCTGCTCAATCAATCAACTTTATCATGCTCTGCATGTAATCCATCTGGCTGCAGATTGAACTTGAAAGAAATCTAAAACAATGGTGTAAAGGTGGAACTGTGCTCACTATACATATATTTCTTGGCTTTTGAAGCACAGTGTGTCTTGACAATTTGACTAAGAGACAATCAACACAAAATTAGGCAAAAAGTTTCTCCTAGGATTAATTTCTAATTACACCACCCAGGATGATAAAAGCAGAGGCTGAAATACCAGCACCATGAAGGGCTTCACACGTGCTGTTTTCTAAAAGGAAAGCCGCCCTTCTTCAACTTATTAAAAAAATTGCTCTCTTTACTTATATCTTTGGATATAAAACAGAGGACGGACTCATTTTTAAAGCCAACCCCTTGTCTTTCTGTCAGACTACTAGGAGGTAGTTTATTTTCAACTCCAGATGAGCTGAACCTTCTGCTTCATTACCTTTTACGAAGTACTGCACATTTCCAAAACTTCTCCCCTTGCTCTCAAGGCAAGCAGGGCCTCCTCAGGATTGTTGCTAAGCCTACGAGCCAAGAATTCTATAATAAGACAGATACCACCACTATTTCCCAGCATTGCTTTAGGATAAAATGATGTCTGAATTTCATACTCCATTACTTTAGAAAAGGAATAAAAGTACCTAACTTCTTACGGGGAAAAAAAGCGTATTGGAGGAAAATTACTTTGACACGTAAAACTGTGATGTCAAACTTGGTATTACGATGATCTGAAATGTTAACTTGCCAGTTACGTAGCAGGTTTAGATTCTAAATACCTAAAAGTCAAAATACTACCTTTGACTTAAACTGAAGAAACTGCTTAAATGCAATTTTAAAGCTGTGAATAGCGTGTATATAAAAGCAAACTTTTTTTTTTTTTTTTTTACTGGCACAATTGCTTCTTTAAAGAGTCACTGCCTTAAATACAATGGATGTATCTTACCATGAGTGACTAAAGTTGGTTGAAGTATCTAATAAAGCCTAGTATAATCTTTGTCCCCAATTCCTAACACCAATTGGACAATCAGAATAGCTTATAAAGAGTGCTCAAAAACCCCTTCAAGGAAAGAACAAGTGAATTTAAAATTAAAAGGCTTAAAAAAGCTGGGTTTTCTTCAAGTAAATATTCGATTAAATTCAATTAATACAATATTTTAGTGAGCAAATATGACCAACACAGAAGAAGAACTAAGAATGCTGCCTATAGAGAATAGCTAGAAAAACCGTCATGGAGGAAGTAGCATTTGACAGGGCTTCTTGAAGAACCAGTAGCACTAGGATAAACAGAAGAACAGCAAGATGATAGTCCAAGTGGGAAGAGAAATATGGGGAAAGCTATGGAGGAGCCTGATGGCAGATGTATTTGTACCATTTTCTTTATGCTTAAAAGAGGACTAATACTATCTATGCTTTGAAGATAAAAAAGAGCAATGGATTTCAAAACACTAAAAAATCTAAAGGGCTATATGAACACAAAAAAAGGATTAACATTATAAATAAACCTGGACTGATTTTACTCAACGGGTAAATGTAGCTATTGTCAGTTTTTTTTAAACGAAAAAATGACCCAAAAAAGGGAAATTGGTTACAATTATGATTGAAGGAAGGACCAAAGGAAGAGGTTAGGGAGATCAGATGAATATTTGGTATGTACAGAGAGGCAAGAAGGAAGGTCAGGACAAACGGTTACTGATCAGAAACAGAGAATAATAAACCTGAAATTTAATATAGATAAAATATCAATTGAAAGTTGAGATGTTATAGAGAATGACCTGTTAATAATAATTCTCAAATTTCAAGTCTAAGTGATGGAAAGAATAGTAGCAGTAAACCAAAGAAGCAATTTAACTTAGGAGAAAAAATTTCAGGGCAAGATGGGGTCTTGAATAGCAATTTAGAAATACAGGGGCCAACTTGAACTCTGGCTGATCATAAAATAAAGTTGACCAGGTAGAAAGGATTTCTTCTTTTCAAGATTTGTTTAGCTCATTTAAGTATATGCCAACAAATCATAACCAGATGTTCAAAAATCTAAATTCAATCTCTCAAGGTAGAAACATAAGAATCTAAGGATCTTGTCACATAAAAGTAAGGTTATTCCTTAGGGAAAAGCAGTGGTTGGAAGAGAGAGATGTGAGAGTCAGACACTAGTCATTGGCAAGAATTTATACACATGGAAGGCAGCCAGGCACTGAGTTTCCCAGAGCCAACATAACAACTGTGTGTGCACTTGGCTTTTGGTTTTCATTTGATTTACTCACTCTGTGTCCCTGTGTGGAGGCTCTGCTTACTGTTCTGTGCTTGCTCCCCTTTTGCTCCCATATCTCACTGAATGAGTCAATCAGATTCCTCACTTGGTTTCATGGTTAAGTTGCCGCTTCTTACTTTCATATTTTTTAATTTATAATTAAGAGCAGCTTATTATTTACCTTTGTATTTTAAAATAAATACATAGTTGTGGTCAAACTGGGTTTTATCTGATTATAAAGCTGATATTCTTAACATCTGACATACGCACCATGAATCTGTCAGGTCCATAGACACAGTTTCATGACCTAACTTATTACTTCCTTCGCCCTTCACTGTTTGAGTCTTTAAGTTAAAAAATAAAATGAGAAAAAATAAAATTGTTTTCCACGTTATTTACATTTACAATATTTCTCCACCCCCAAATATTTCATGAGTGTTGCCTATCACCTGTGTTACTTAACATGAATTATCAAGGTGACTGTGAATGTTAAGTATGACTATAATCCATGCTAGTGTTTTGCCTATTTCATCTGCTTAAAACATACCTAGAAGGAATAAGCAGAAGCACTTAAAAATATTTTTTAAGTAAAATCATCCAAGGAAGGACTGTATTTCTCTTCCATGGGTGAGCCAAGGATCTGGTGGGAAGTTTAATTTGAGAACCATTTTATGAACTGGAGAATTAGGAATGAGTGGTCATTGGCACTTTTTATTGTACTCTCTTTTACAAAGTAAAAAAAAATAAAATGGAGAGAAAGGAAATATAATCAGAATTGGTGCATAGAAGATACTGACCTAGGAATGATGAGGCTCCAACTCTGAGCCAGAAGGTAGAAAGACAGCATCAACCACAAATGGATAAAACACCAGATCCCATACTGCAGGCAATGCTTTCTTGAATATAAGAGAGCTAGAGACATTTAAGACAAAGAAAGGTGGGTATTTTCCTTCATTCAAGTAAGATTTGGAAGGCATATAAGTGAGGTAAAGAGGAAATATGAGATGGACCCATGAAGGCCTCGGACATAAGATGAGATGAGGTCAGCATGCCCTGTTTTGATCAGGTTAGGTCCTGTGAATACGCACAACATCAAACTAATTAACATGTATACATTTCACATCAGTGTAGAGTGTAATTCTAATCAACCACTGGAGAGATTTTCCATCTTCAGCTTCTCATAGTCCTGCCTATATTAGCTTCACCCAAATGGAAAGGACAAAAAGCCAGATATGAAAGCTAGTCCTAAAGCATAATACCAGGTCGACTGTAAATTGCTACCACTTCCTTATAAGAACTCGGCACACTATTAAGCCAAGGGCTTAACTTCCTTGATTTCCTAAACACTTGAACAAGAGCAACAGTAAAACATTGAGTTGATTGTTCTGATTTTCTTTGCTACTCTCAAGAAGTGCCGATCAAAACATGATTCATATTTCTGCTGAAATTAGGAACTACTAAAAATGTGGCCAAATTCCCCAAGGTATAATCTCCCTACCACAACCCGAAAATGTAATCAAGCAAAGTATATTTCAAAGTGACTCCTTTATGATTACTGGCATATAATCTACCCTTGAAAAAGGATCGTGACATTATTTCTTTGTAATTTAATAGAAAAAAAATCATCAAAAGATGAAATGGCACTTTTATTGTTGGAAGTATGCAAATGAGAGTAACTTGTTCAATTGTGATAAGCCATCTTACCCTGGAGTGACCAGTTAAAGGGAGACTGTGGAAGAGCCACATTCAATGTAATGAACGGAAAACGTTTTGAGAACTTAAAGTTTCCTTATACCATTCAATATTTTCAAAATTGATCTACTCCCATGGCATACTTTATTCTTCACTTGAACAAGAAGCAATCCCATCAGCACACTTGTATATAGACACAGCTTTTAGTCAAATAAGGAATAGATTTAAGTCCTTAGACTTACTGGATATAAATATTTCACCAGAGGAGACAGGAAACTGAAATTACAGAAGAGTGGGAAGAACTGGGAGCACAAGGCCCAAGGCCTGGAGGAAATAGGAGTGAATGTGGCAAAACAGGATCCTGTAGGGCTGCCCCTTCCCCCAAGTCTGAGGAAAAGAGGTGAGCGTTGGTACATGCAGATATACCCACAGGGGTGGAAGCAGGAAGCTGCAGAAGTTCATGCCTGGCACCTCAGTCTCTGGGAGGTGACGGAAGGAAGAGGATGGTCCCTTCGAGGAAAAGGAGGGGTGGGGCTAGATGGGATGAGGGAATATGAGGAAACAGGTCGTGTATGGGGGCAATGCCCAGCAGGATAAGAGAGAAAGCCGACTAGGAACATATGGAAGGATCTTGAGCCCCAAGGTACAAACCAATGTTTGAGATTCTATTTGAAAAGGAATCCAGCTACGAACTCAAGTTAGTGCCTTCAATCTTCTTTGTCACCTTCCCTTCTAGGGATCTTCTTTCCTGTCTATAAAATGGGACAACAACTAAATGCCTTCTGAAAGATGTCCAGTGCCAGATTTCCACAATTTTCATTGTACATTTCAGTCATTCTTTCAAAATACAATCTAGAGGGTGCCTGACTTAAAAATAATATTGACATTAAAATCATGCTAGAAAAAATAAAGCCAAAATTATTGGGCAATGAACTAATAAAGTCCAAATTAAATGGCATTTGATTATGAAGTAAGTTAAGATATACATTCAGGTTCAGGAGTAGGAAGTTAAAACATTTATCTCCAGGTTTATGTTTTTTGAAAACAACAAAAAAAATTATAATGGCCAGTATGAAGCAAAACAAAATCTGTTCTGAAAGGGTCTCCCTGGATTATATCCTAATTCATCACAAAATTAAGCACAGGGCTTCCCTGGTGGCGCAGTGGTTGAGAGTCCGCCTGCCGATGCAGGGGACACGGGTTCGTGCCCCGGTCCGGGAGGATCCCACATGCCGCGGAGCAGCTGGGCCCGCGAGCCATGGCCGCTGAGCCTGCGCGTCCGGAGCCTGTGCTCCGCAACGGGAGAGGCCACAAAAGGGAGAGGCCCCCCTACCAAAAAAAAAAAAAAAAAAAAAAGAAAATTAAGCACAAACTGAAACTGATAATACCTGGGGTAGATCTTAAAATCTAATTAGTAGATTTACTAGTAATTCACCATTTCTTAGATTTAAATTGGGTCTTGTTAGTATTCATAATTTATGAAAACAAAATCAATCAAAATAATTACAATCCATTCCAAATGAGTGAAATTATTTATTTATGCTCTCCCCCCCGAATGGAGAAAGAAACTTTTTCTATAATTAAATGCATTGCTTATCAAACCAATTTCCATGGTCAAAATGGATACGGTTTTGTTGTTGTTGTTAAGGGATTTATATTTATTGAAATTTACCTAAATCATGACTATTTAGACAGATGTTAAATGGTTAAATAAATATCTACAAACAAATACTATAGTAAACTATTGGTTCTTGTTTTAAAGAAAACAGGAAATCTACTTTTAATGAATAATTTTAAATTCAGAAAACTATCTCTATAACACAGATTTACCTCAATAATTTTTTCTAGTTACCCTTTTAGCCTAAAGAGGAACTCTGAGGGCACCGTATTTTCTTTACAACGAACAATAACTCACTTTACTGGCCTGAAACTTCATAAACCATAGAACTGAAACCCGCTCCTGATGTGTTAATCAGCCAACCACAGATCCTCAATGAATTCTATCGAGTTGCTGGCACCTAGGGAGAGACATTGCACAGGGCGCTGGGGAAGGACGAGACAAAGACCTCAACTGTGAAATTGGCCTTCCAAGAGCAAGGCTAGAACATCTTCAGGAATTCACATTTGAAGGTGTTTATCTGTAGCAGGGTGAGATGGGGCTGAGTCACTCATATCCCACATTGGATGAGAGAGGTAGCTCAAAAAACTAGGCTCATGGAAAAGAAGGAAGCTAACAGCCCACTTGGCAATTGACCCTTGAAAACAATATGCTTTAAATGATTTCCCAGCATCTCTCCCACTAAAACAGTCCGTGATTTAGAAACATTTTAGTGAGGTTGATCTGGTTTCTATTGCAATTATTATGACAGTACTAAACTAGAGTGACTGGTCATTCATTTCTCTATGTATTATTTTACAAAAGAGATGTAAATTAAATGAGCTTGGACAGTTTTACAGATGCTAACATGTTTGTAAATTTTCACCACGCTTAGAAGTATCAGCTATGAACAATACTAGCAGGAATATCTTCTGATAACCAATTTAGGTAGACGTTCTGCTCACATACTACCCAAATCACAGTCAAACTGAAGACAAGCATTAAGCAAGTTCAAAACAGGGTTATTTTCAAAGGTCCCATGTTAACTGTAGCATACGAGAGTTGGAAAGGAACGTATCTATTACCGAACAAGAACAAGGTTAAAAGTATACTTCCTATTCATAGAAGCTTTTGGCTTGCTCCCCATTCCAAATTTTCCTGGCCAAGGTATCTTTAATATTTTTCCAGAAATGGGGAAAAAAAGAAAGACTAGATCAGTCTGCAACTGGTTTCCTGTAGAAAATTCTCTAACGTTCCCAGAAAGATTACAGCATCTCCTGACATAGTCTATAAATACATATTTCCATAGGTTTTCACAATGACTTATATCCAAGACTAAGAGTTTTCCTCAGACATTTGACATTTAGGAAGTATAACCAAGTTCTGAGTCACTGCATATTTGATAATTCCTCCAGAACTTTGACCAATGAAAAATGTCACTGATTACATTATGTAGCCTTCTTATTCTTTGTTGTTTTCCACTGTTTGCCTAGGTGCTGCTTTGTATTTTTCGAAGTTATTTTACTATATAACTTTATAATGGCTTTTATAACTGGTTGCCTCAAAGCCTGGTTCTCCTGAAATACTGTCATTATTCAATATATAGTTCATTTAATGAGCACCTACTGTATGTCAGGCCCTACACTAGGCCTCAAGGATACAGGGATAAAAGGCTTCAAAACAGTGACAAGTCGGGTTTCCCTGGTGGCGCAGTGGTTGAGAGTCTACCTGCCGATGCAGGGGACGCGGGTTCGTGCCCCGGTCCGGGAGGATCCCACATGCCG
>NW_020837954.1:9828040-9842513 GCF_003676395.1 Aethalodelphis obliquidens | reverse complement strand
TCCGCGTATCTGAATGGACACTGGAAGGATGAGTCATTCTGGTCAACAGCGTGAGAAGGAAGTAGGAGAGACAACAGCACACTCATTAAACTTGAAGAAGTTTGGTCCGGCTGGAGGCAAGGTGTGCATTGAGGACAAGGAGAGGCAAGAGATGGAGCTATAAAAGTGGACAAATTATAGGTTGTGAAGGACCATGCATTTTTTGTGTATTTGAAAAGGAAAAAGAAAAAAAAAGGCACTGAATACTTTAGTGTAAGAAAGTGACAGAAATAGTTTCCTTTATAGAGAGAGGACTAGGGAGGCAGCTATGTGGGAAACTGAAATGGATGGGAGGAGGGAGATAGGAAGGGCTGCAGCCAAGGACCCCAGCTAGGCTTCAGCACCATGAGAAACAGTGGTGAATTCAAATAAAGCAGAGGGGATGGGGATGAAGAAGGGCAGAGACAATCGATCTGAATGAGTGTGAATGAGAGAGAGAACTTGAGGCTTACTTGCCTTTCACGAAGCTAGCAAACACCAGAGGAGAAATGGGTTTTAGATGATAGAGTTTAGCTTTGGACATTCTGAACTTGAGAGGCCTATGGTAAATCAAGGCACAATGGCAGAGAGCTGAACATATGGACTTAGAATTCCAGAAGGAAATGTATGGCAGGAGTACAGAATTGCCATGAGCATTTAGGTAGTAGGTAAAAACCACAGAAGAAAAAAACAAAACAAAACACAGAAGAGAATGAGACCACCCAACCTAAGCATGCAAGAGTTAAGAGAAAGCTGGGAAATGTCTATGTTTAAGGGCAAATGGAGGAAATACAGCCCACAAGCATCCAGCCTACAGCATGATGAGTGACTCACCACGGAGGTGTAAACCAAGAAAAACTCATGATCTGAGGCCAAGGGGAAAAAGTACCAAGAAGGAAATGATTAACAGGGTAAAAAGGGGCAGAGCAGACAACGAAAATTAGGGCAGAGAAACACACTGGAAATGGAACTCAAGAAATCTGATTACACTAGAAAATCAGTTGTGGTGAGTTGCTTCTCATAATGAGAAGGTAATCTGCCCCCTAAAAACAGACTTGGCCTAGAGTAACATTGTATAAAAATCACAGGCTTGAGAATCAGCTAGATCTGGGTCTGAATTATGGTTCCTCCAGTTACTAGCTACGATTTAGTAGAAAAGTTGTCTAATTGCTCTGTGCCTCAGTTGCCTTATTTCTAAAGAGGGATAAGAATAACCATATCATGGTTATTTTGCATATTAAATTAAGGGAGACAACATACATAAGAATACCTAGTGCACTGTCTAGCACGAAATAGTCACTAAATACATCAGGTACCTTGTTAGATACACATAGGCACATGTCACATACAGATCAGTCAAACCTAGGGAAGACTTCCACCAAGTTGAGTCTTCATTCATCTACTTAATTTGAGTATCATCCTAAAATGAGTGAAAGCTCATCTGAATAATAACTTGCAGGCTGACAGGAAATAAAATCAGCTCTTTTAGAAATGCAGTCTTACAGGCTACACCCTGATTGCTTGCAAGTCTTCATACATCTCACAGGGATGAGCATTTGCTTACAGACACTAGATAAACCACACTAGTTTGTCACAGGCTTAAGTACAATAGAAATAGATATTACCCTAATGAGTTTATTTTTAAAAAATAAAGGAACAAACGCCTGTCTAGCAATAAGCTTTTCCCCTTAATTATGAATCTGGGACATAGAATAAAGTAGCCCAAAGCAGTCAAATGAATTATAATGTGCTTCAAGCCCAAGGACTAGAAGAAATTACGTCAGATCTCCCTCAAAAATAAGAGAGAAAGCAGCAGAAAGTTTTAAAATTTAAATTTAAAATTCAGGCTAAAGCCCTGTATTGGTACTAGACTACTTCATGGAACTGTTGTTCCACGTGATCAAAGAAAACATAATTAAGAGATTATTAAATTGGAGCTGGGATATAATTGTTTTTGTGATTTAATACATTTTAAAGGCTATTTGTTAGGTTATGGTAAAGATTTCTTTCACATTTGTTCTGAGATAATATCTCTGTTACGTAACATACCTGATTTGAAAGTACACTATATCCACCTCAAGAAACAAAAATGAAATATACATAAGTATGGAAAATAAAGAGTTGGTTTAAGGACACAGATAAACCATGCATACAAAGTTGACATAGATCTGGAGGGAATAGCCCTTCTATTCATCTGGGCACCTACGGCTCCTGCCATACAAGGCAACGAAGTGGCTCTAGTCAGACCCAATGCAGACATCAGCAGGTAACTCAGTTTCTTTGGCAAATGTCCTTTTTGCCACACTTGACTTCTGCATATGGAGGCACATCTGCCACACCCTAAGCGATACACAATTCTGTAACTACACAGCATTAATGTTGTTTTATTCACCTGACCCTCAACTTATTCACAGCCAAACTGAAAGGACACTCTGAGAAAAATGAAGTTCTGTATAGGAAAAGAAAAAGGAAAATGGCTAGGAAAAGAATCACACTGAGTAGTATTGATAAGCAAGATTGATGGCTTCAGATTTCTCTTTGTGTTTACCAACAAAAGGCAGTAGCAGGCTCGGCTTTTTCCAGTGAAAAATGAAGCAGGGTTAGTAGATTGCCTACCTCCAAAAACTGCTTTCTAGAACAGCAGCTATCTTTTCCCAGTCTAACATCTTCTGGGTCCACTGAACTGTAGTCTACCTTTGGTAACACAATTAGAATTTATACCCACTTTGATAAACACATGTATGTGCTCGTGTGTTTGCTTCAAGAATAACAAGGCCTTCCGAATAAGGGTAGATGATCATGGAAGATGTTATCCACAGTATTTATGCAACCAAGTAAACATATGAATTTTCAGAGAGGCAGAAATAGCCACACTCAAGTAGCTGGTATCACTAAACATTCATATCCTTCAAATACCAAAGACTGAAAAGTGAGCCGCCACAAAACAAAATAGGAGGAAAAACAAAAGCAGAAGAGGCCCATTCATAACCACAATCAAGCATGAATAATGACCGATTTTGAATGTAAAGATCATTCAAATAAACGTAACTGATGGATCATCTACATAGGGTGCAAGTCAAAGTAAAGAGGCAGTCCACTTTAGAAAGTGTCTAGTGAATTGATTTAACAAGTTTAATGTGAGCATCAGCGTGGGGCTATTACTGATCGTAAGCTTTACTGATGTTATTTGTTCGCTTGAAAAAATACCGCTCTTTGGAATGAGCACATTAAGGCTAAAATTGCAGAGAAAACCCTATTACAACTTTATTGCTGGCAAATTGGAACCAAACCTTGTCTGTATATCAATTACTTAGAGTTACCGCAGAGATAAATCCTTTTTTTTTCCTTTTTTTTTTTTTCTGTGTATATTCTCTATCTTGAAGACAGTGATGAGAAACTCCTTATTATACCCTACCAACATCACTAGGTTTTCTTAGCAATTTCAAGGAGTTGTCAATTAAGTTCTTTTTATTAGGTTTCAAAAGCTGTTAAGTCAGACACAAATCTATCATAAGGCTTGTAACAGCATGTGATTTAGACACATTTCAATGCTTCACTCCTTCATTATCCACCTACCCCAGTGCAACTGGCAAGTTCCAGTAAAGTAAAGGAATTTCTTCTTGATTATCTTAGGTTCACAGAAATTTGGAGTAAGTGGCCACTTGTTTGTATCAAATGCTCTACTGAACTCCCATTCTTATTAAAAGCAGAGGGGCAGGGCAATAAAAGTTGTATATATGTATAGATAAGGGATGGGTTTGCTTCCAAACTCATTACAGTGGGGGAAACGGGTTTGATGCAGTTACCCAGAGTAGTAGCCACTCAAAAAGCATACGGATTTTTAAAGCAGTAGTACAAATGTGTCTATTTTTTTGCTGATTTCACTTGTGAACTTTGAAATCATTAAGAAAAAGCATCAAGTCATCTCTGTGGCAAAGGATAACACTGCCCCGTACAGCGGCAAGAATCACGGGAACACGTAAGTAGTTGTCCTTCTTGCTCCCTGACCTAAGAAAGGGTAAGTGCTCTGAAAGGACAATCCTGCAGGTCTCCCGGAAGAAGTAAAGAGTTAATACCCTTGGAAGAGCAAAACAACAGAGGTGCGTAGAGGTCAGCCCCGGAAGCAGCTGCTCCTTTGACCTTCTAGACAGACAAATGGGGATTAATAGGAAAGGGAGGCAAAAATGGCACATAATTCTAGTGAATAAATATGGTGCAGTGTTATTCAGGAGTCTTGCACTGGAGGCATTCCACGACATTCACATTTCAGTTGAGAATGTTAAAAAAAAAAAAGGAATTAAAATGGAGTAAAGGCCATGAGCACCCAGCTGAAGAATGCTCTGGTCTTTAGTCTGACTCTTCGAAGTAATTTTGACAATTGGCTTCACTTTTGAAAAAAAAGGCAAAAATTAATAAACAGCTTTTTACATAATCTTAAATCCCTTGCCCAACTTTCTAAATAAAAATAAGTACTGTTCTAATCTTCTAAAGCTTTAAAAGTCTCTAGATAAATATTTAAATTGAACATGTTTCCCAAGAAGTGTCAGCAATTTGAGCTTCGTTCTCGGGAAAGCTACTAGGGTCAATTTACTTACACCATGTATGTTCAAAGATAAGCAGTTCTGTAAACCCAGTTCTAGAAGCAGGAGTTCTGAACCCAGAAACAGGGGTCAAAGAATAACAGGAAGGAAGTACGCATGCCACACTGAAAAGGCAACACATCTGCAGAATTCCAAAAGGCATCTACTGTACTCTCAGACTTTCACCGCTATGGTTTTGTAAGAATTCTCACTGTGAATTTAGGTTCCATAGCATTTTGCTATTAGTCTAACTACTTGGTCACAGGCTAACAACATTTGAAGAGGAGGAAGGTCAAAGGTATCATTATGGTGGTGACAACCAATCACAGTGGGAAAAAATAAGTTTTATTTATTACTCTTAATACAAGAAAGCTTTACTGTGGAATATTATTGCACTGTCACTACACACCAGAGATTTTTAATCCCCAATCATTTCAACATATTTTACAGTTCATTACCTTTCCAGCTAGTATTGCAGGAAGGACTCTCCTGAGCCTATACAAAAGCATTAAAAAATCTACTATTTTTACACTCATATTTCAACCACACAAAATACTGAACAGGGAATTTGAAAGAGGCTAAAAACTTGTATATTTCAAATGAACACTAGAGTAGAAATATACATCTCATCATCAATTTTAAATCCCTCCATTAAAGACTAGAACGTCTAAAATTATGCATCATGGAAAGAAAAGGAGGCTGTGAAACATACAGATGAGAATTTTAAATTGGTTTTTGACAAGCAACATGGCAGTGTCCAGACTAAACAAGACAGACTACACATCCTTTGCCAGCAGCACACACAACCCTGCAGCCGATACGAAGTTATGTTACCTTTTGAAAGAGATTACCTGCTACGATGCTCCTAAGTTCTAATAAGTGTCACTGTGAAAAGGTAAGCAGTTGTATCACTGTGAATTTTGTTCAGTAAAAACCTATCACTTACGGTCATTTTTCACACATAGGAGCTCATGCATCTTGCCCTGCGTGGATGGAATTTAGACTTCATCACAATTGTACCCTGACAGAAGTTGCCTAGTTATCTAGTTGTCTAGTTATCTACACCATGAAAATGTAATCCACTTTTTAAACACTTCTGGTTTCTGCAAATGCTGCTTTCCTAGATTTGGGTGCTGGTCCTTGCAGGTGCAGCATGAACTTGAAAGCAGACATTAAGGTAAACTTATATTCTCTATAGCTCTTACCTAGTAACCCACACTTCATTATTGAGGATAATTTCCACAAAATAATAATAAAAATTGCTCTTGGCAAATAGGTTTTAATTAAAAATAATTCTACAGTTTTTACAAGAGTCCTTCTAAAAACCCTTCCTCTCATTAATGAAGAATGTTTGAAGTTAAATTGTTTCATCTCAAACTTGGATATGACTTGTTATTTGGAAATTGTGACAAATATTTAATAGGATACAGTTGTTTTACCAACTTGCAGTGAATTTTCCTGAAAAGTAACAAGAATTTAAGGGAAGACCTGCTTCAATGCAAATGCCATACTGTTATTACATGTTGCAATTGCTGGGATCATAAAGAGTTTCCACTGTCGGCCTTTTTTTTTTTTTTTTTTTTTTAAGGAAACCAATGTCTCTATTTCAAAATAAACATGCCCAAAGCCTTCTCCTTATTTTTGAGTAAAGAAACACGCCATTCTGGATATTTCTAAAGATCTCATCAGAAGAAAAATAATGTAAAAAAGAAGCAATGCCCTCTATTCATAAATGAGCTATCCGAGCTACTAAGAGGTTTAGATGGTGTCCCTACAGAGCTGACACCTGAAATTCCTCTATATCTGCAAATGTACTTAAAAAGAGAAAACATGATAATTAAAATTAGAAACAAACGATTACATCAAATTAACACAGGTAATAATGGGGAGGGTGAAGAATAGGTAGTAAAAATATTTACTCAACATTTAAAAAAATTTTAGAATATAAAGAAACTTGCACAAATAGAGCTCTAGGAAGTTCTACCTTCACCTACTATTTTATTAGCAAATCTTAGGTT
Source organism: Aethalodelphis obliquidens (assembly GCF_003676395.1). Classification (NCBI taxonomy): domain Eukaryota; kingdom Metazoa; phylum Chordata; class Mammalia; order Artiodactyla; family Delphinidae; genus Aethalodelphis; species Aethalodelphis obliquidens. Next base: position 9,835,897 of record NW_020837954.1, on the reverse strand, counting down.
AATGAGTCTATGATTCCAGGAATAATATGTTCCCTTCCAAAGACTAGAACTTGAGCAGACCAAGCAAGTACTCTGGTGAGAAGAATCAAAGCCCTAAAGGTAGGTGAGCACTGAGCTCCTACCAGGAGTCAGGTGCCATGTGCTGCCCCCAACCAGGTTATCTCAGGTGGTCTTCACCACAATCCTCTAAGGTGGCCTGAGTAGTCTCAGTTACACAGACAGGGAAACCGAGGCTCAGAGCATTTCATAAACTTGCCCAAGGTCACAAAGTTGGTTAGTGGCAGACCCAAGCTCTGACCTCAGATCAGGGGACTTCTAAATTCATGTTCCTGCTGCCAACTATTAAGCTGCTGAAGGGAGAAAGAACAAAAACTAAAAGGCAAGATGTGCTTTTGTTCGCTCGTTTTTAAAGATAATGGAAATTTGTGAATCAGCTAGATTTTTTTAAAGTTTGCTACTGATAACCAAAAATTAAAACATGATTTAGTGCTGAGACTGTACACTGGCTACAAAGCTTAAAGTTATGACTTGTCCAACTATTTTTTAAAACTTCATCAGAGCATGAGATAGTTTTGGAATTCCTCACTAACACGGTTAGGAAAATGTTTACTTTGACAGACAACCCAACAGGGCTTAGAGGAAACCATAATGGGTCCTCACAATGGCCTGTCTCACTCTACAAAATTTAAATCCAGTTTGGAAACTGCTTACTGCCAAATTCAAGAACATTTCTTATGAATGACTGGGGCGGGGGGGGATAAAGCATATCTATCTCATGTTCTGTTTTTGGTCTGGTATCTTACTGCTGGCAGAAATTTCCATTATCAATCATTTCAAAGTAACCTACTTTTCAGCAGGTCACTTTAAAAGAATATAGTATCTTGGCAACAGACACCCTCCTATTGCAAAACCAGCTGAGAGGCACATATCTGGTTGAGGGGATCAGGAAAAAGAATCAGCATGGAGTGAGAAGTTAGGTCAGAGACCTACAGCATATAAATTAAGTACTGTCAACCTGGAAATTGATTATCTGGTACTGAATTGTGGTTCTTCTAACTGGCTAGTTCTGGATCATGAAGATTAAATGAGATAACCCGTGGAGTACCCTTAATGCAACCTGGCACATAGGCATAAAGGCTTAGTAATATTTGTTATCATCATTATTATTCTCAAATCATACTGATGATTACAATGGCCTAGTAGATTTCTAATGAAAATTCTGAATTAGGTAGTCTGAGACTATAGATGCTATTTCATGAAAGTTTTTCAGTTGTATCAGGAGAGATGCCAAAGATAGGAACCACTGGCATAGAGCTATGGTTTTCAGACAGCTTTCTGAGTATTTTGTTTGTATGTCAAGGTAATATTTCCTTAAACCAAAAAACCCCACAAAAAAACAACAAACAGGTTGGAAACCATCAGCCTACAGAAAAATCATTTCTCCCCAAAACAAGTACCTTTGTACTTGTCTTTACAAGGTCAGAAGAAACAATGCAGGGAAGGGATGTCCACTCAAGCTGACAAGAGTAAAGTGGCCTTTACTCATGCAATGTTGAGTCAGGGCTTCAGTTTCCAGGAGGTGAGGTGAGACAAGTATAAATAGTTACAGGCTCTGGGAATGTGGTAGAGTTGAAACAGTACTGAACTCATCGAAATAGAGTATTCCAATACTGACTATACCACACAGCGGCATGTGGCCACAGGGTCAACTTCTCTTGGCCTGTTTCATCTGTAAAATGGAGATAACGATATAGCGCAGTTTGTAGGAGATAAAATTAAAAGAGAGTAAGGTATAACAACAACAACAACACAGCTGCCAATTAACATAGGGAGGTTTTATCTTTACATTGCACCCATAAGATGTAAGGCCCAAGATGGCAGGAAACAACATTTTACAACATTAAACAAACATTTTATTTGGCACTATCAGTCCAGACTTTATTTCTAGAAGCATCACAGAGTCCAGACAACCAAATAAATGTTCAAACACCTTTTGAGCTAGATCAACTCTAGATCCTGAGAAAGAAAATAAATGAAACTTAACTACTTAAAAGTATAAAATAGTTTTAAACTTTCAAGGTATGTATCAAGCACCCCCTCCATATGTTTGGAATATGTAGGAAAAAAAGGCCCCCAAGTAACTGAGAAGTCAAATGCAAATTACAACAATAGACATCAATCCCAAATGGTGACGATCAAGTGTGATGATACTTTGCTTTGGTGTTCACTTTGTAAATAAATGTAGGTGTCAATAAAACTGAAAGTTCTATTTTCCAAAGTGAAGGCCGAGTGCAAAAGAGACTCCAACATGTGGAGAGATTCAAACAGACCTACACGCACACAGCCAAGTGTGCTGGCCTGCGAAGCCTTCCAGGAAGAGCAGCTTTCACATTCTTTTATTCCTTTCTAAACAGCAATAGCTCAATTTAAATTTTTAAAGGTAAATAGTCATTTTTTGCCCTTTAGAGAACTAATGTTAGTGATTTCTTAGACTAATATTGATGCTAAAAAAAATATAAGTTTTCTCCAAAGTACCTGCTTTTCTCCTTCCCTCCCTTTTCTCCTGGAAAGCTCCTAACTCATCTTTCAGGCTTCAGCTTGAACTTTAGATCCTCCAGAAGGCATCTCTAAATCCCCAAAGCCTCTTAGGTGCTCTACCATAAGCTGTCATGGTACTCTAGGCCCACATCTGATGTAGCATTTGTGCTCTTCTGAAATGTCCGTGCATGGCGCTAACTTCCCCAGAAATAGACCTTCAGTTCCTTGACAGTCAGAGACGGTCCTCTGTGTCCTTACTCACAGCAGGAGATTAATAATTGTATGTTATAATATGAGTGAATGGTTCTCACAGTGTGTTTCCCCAGCAGCAGCAGCATCACCTGGAAATTACGTAAAAATGCAAATTCTTGGACCCCACCCCAGACCTACTGAATCAGGAACTCTGGAACAGAGGTCCAGCAATCCGTTTTAACAAGCCCTCCAGGTGACACTAATGCATGCCGAAGTGTGAGAAACCCTGGGGTACTCAAAAAAGTCTTGATATGCATTACTTAGGATCACCAAGAGAGAACAGCATTCTCAGACGTAGTGATTATGACTAAATATCCCAGTTTGCATTATCCTCTCCAGAAACTTTCTCTGATGAGGGTTTTTCTGCCTCCATGATGAAGTTATTCATTTATTTTTCTTCTCTGAGGTCATAGTGGCACAGAAAACAGCCTGTTAGCAATGATTTTTGCTAACTATATGGAGGAAGGAGGGAAGGAAGGAGGGAAGGAGGGAAGGAAGGAAGGAAGGGAGGGAGGGAGGGAGGAAACTTAGCTTTACATTTACATGACTACAGAGGTTACAGGCTCAACACTAAGGGGAAAAAAAAAAAGATTTTAAAAAACCAGCCCTCTTAATTCGTTCCTATGTCAAAATTTTAATCAAAATGTACTTAAAGTTTAAAAGCCTTCAACTGGAGAAGAATGCAAACTGCAGAGAGCAGATTTTAAGAAATATTCATTTTGGTCAGTTTCTTCAAGCAAAGGAAATATGCATTTTTCTATATCATCTAAAGTGGCAGCATCACATGAAGAACAATATATTATAGAAAATACATTTGTAGCATGTTGCTGTAGATTTATTTTGGAGCAACATAAACACAAATTATATTATCTCTGAAACTGCCATTTAGATTTGGGTCTAATCAAGAGAATAGAAGGACTACTCATTAAAAATCATCCCTGAACTGAAAAGTTATTAAGAGATTAGAAAATAATATTCAAATCTCTAAGAAAAGGGTCACATGACCTCAGTATTTTGAGTAATGTTGATGCATCCGAAACTCTCTCCTTTCCTTGCTCGCCTTCTCTAATCTTTAGCTTACTTTGACTAGGAAGTTTGAAAAGGCTAAGAATGAACAGTGGTTCACTAAACTCATTTCTGTTTTTATAAGCAATCTCTGCAGACTCAAGACACCACCATATGTTTTCCACCTGAGCTGTGGAAAGAACCATCATTAGTAATTTTATTACAAATGGGCACTTACTTATGCATCACTTTCAGAGAAGTAAAAAGTAGGACAGGTAGTCATACAAAAATCTGAAATTCCCATGGCTTCCTGTCTTCTACAGCAGAAGCATTTGACACTTCTGCTGTCAAATGTAGAAAATCCAATTCATCTTGAATTTGAGAAGGTTACAGTAAACCAAAACATACCTTGTATTCTTCTTTTTTATTCTTAATACTATTCTTTTTCTATTCTTTGTTCTGCTCGGTAAGTTTCTATCTTATTCTTCTTTACCAAAAGGTTGAGCCTTGAAATACCATAATATAACCACAACAAAATCATAGCCTTTTCTGAGTTACTAGTGTATCAATTTGAAAAGAAAATCCTGTAAAGGAGAGTTCTAAGTGGTCCTTCATCAGAATTGCTACTTGCAAGGGTTTACAAATGGTGAAGTTTATCGCTTATTATTTAAAACATGAAACTTTTTTCATGTAACATCAATATGTATGTCTAGAAGCTTGTTTAAGGAAGCTATTCACCATGCAAAGTTTTAAATGCACAGAATCAAAGAACAATTTTTGACATTTTGATTCATACATGCTTATAAAGCTCCAAGACAACATGGTTTAATTATAAAACATATTTCTACTGCCTTAGTCATGCCAATTAAATTTGATTGGATACTTTCTTTATTCAACAAGCCCCTTTCATGTCATTTTAATTTACTGTCAAAGCAGCCTGAATATTGGAAACTAAATTATTTACTACAGCCCATAAGCCAATAATGTTCCATTTGTCTCATACAGAGGGAGACTAGACTAACAAGATTATTAAGGACATTACTTGTAATAGCGAATGTCCTTCACTTTATTTGAGCTTCATGCTGTGCTTTCAGAGATCATACTTCAAAAGAGTTCCATTTCATTCCGTCACAGAACCTCTGATATAAATTATTCCCCACTCCCTTTGTAATATTCTGATCATAGAGAAAGTGGACCCAATATTGTTGGGTTGAAATGGAAGCACACTCTTCTAAGAAAGCTACATAGTTTATTTGTGTTAAACACCTTTGATGCGCTCCCTTGTGCCAATACTGCAAAACATGGAGAAATCAGTTTAATTTGTCTCATATTTCACATATTAAATTCACAAAAAGCATTTTGTTTTCACTGTCTTGAATACAAACAATGCTTCTAAGATTCTCAGATATATAAGTAAATCAATAATTTTAGTTTTCAGAAAATCATAGAGAGTTCATTAGGCATTATGTATCTGGACAGACACTTCATGCAGGGCTCCATTACTGTGAAATCCTAGAAAATGAATTAAAATGTCTCAACCAGAAGCACTCTTAAAGGCAGAGAAAATAAATAGAGCTATACTGAACTCTAATATGCCCGTTGAATTCTGCTGAGGCTAGCCTCACGCTAAGACTTATTTAACATCTTCATTAGTGGTCTGGAGAGGGAGGAAACACATCAATTATATTCACAAATGGCAATTAATTGGGAAGTGTTGTAATTATTAGTATAAAAATGAAAAAGAACACAAAGAGGGCTATAGAGGCCAAACCCACAGAAAAAACTTCTAAAACGGCAACTGATCAGTCAATTAAAAGGCTATGTGAGAGCAGAAATAGTAAGTCCCAAAGAGGTGCTTGGAAACAACATTTTAAAAGCTCACAAAGTGATGTCAGACTAGGAACCGGCTGTAAAACAGTTCAAAATAATGACCAAAAAGGGAGGGGGGGTGATGTGGTCTCTCAAGAGAGGAAAAGTCAGAGCCACCAACCCTGGGAGAAGTCATGGGGGAAAAACAAATGTTCCCTTGCCTTCTACAATGATGAACCAGAGATGATTAAAGAAGAATATTAATCAGAAAAAAGAGGAAACTATTTTATAAGTGCTTATAATAATATATTTTATAATGTGCTTACTCTAGCTCAATGATAAGTGAAAATTTCATAGACAAAGGTGGAAATACAAAGGAAGGCTTCACTGCATGTAATAAAATTAGACAATGATTCTTTTTATATAACTCACAGTGCTCCAAAGATTCTTTAATAAGGCTTAAGCGGCATAGGAAATAGAAAATTAGAAGTGGGTAAGAAAGGAAAATAATAGTAGAGATACAAAAATAGAGCCAGGAATTAGCCTAATATAAACATTTATTTTGGTTTTAAACCAGATAAATGTTGAGTCGAAAGCGATATTCTGTAAGTGAGTGAACAGAGCAAACAGCAAAGCGTTCCAGCTTTCCAAGGAAACCTCTTCCTGAATAACATATTTCAGATATCTTGGGATATCACAAAAGATTATCAAATCATTCTCTCTCGTATGCATGCTTCTATGCAAGGTAAAACAATTCTACCAAAATAATAGAAAGAATTACACTGTGCAATTGATGTAAAGCACATTTTCTCCAGTAATGTGAAATAAGCTATTTAGCAGTACTTCAATCATTAAGCAATCAACCATCTTTTTTTTTTTTTTTTTTTTTTTTTTTTTTTTGCGGTACGCGGGCCTCTCACTGCTGTGGCCTCTCCCATTGCGGAGCACAGGCTCCGGATGCACAGGCTCAGCGGCCATGGGCCCAGCCGCTCCGCGGCATGTGGGATCTTCCCGGACCGGGGCACGAACCCGCGTTCCCTGCATCGGCAGGCGGACTCTCAACCACTGCACCACCAGGGAAGCCCTCAACCATCTTTTGATAAAGGAAAATATAGTAGGCCATTAGCCACATTTGAGGGGTTCTATATGCTACCGTTAAAAGCAATGCGTTCTCTCATAAGTTTTTCTTCAGTTACTGCACTGTTTAACTCAATTATGAAAAGGAAATGTATTTCTAATTCTGTTGAAGTAAATGCTTGTGAAGGGAACAAACTGCACTTTCTAGGCGATAGGTCTCAATTTTGATGCTGGAGAGCACAAGGTGACACTCCTGTACCCGGCTCAGATTTACACAATCATGGGCAAATACTTCCAGGCAAATGCAGCTATAATGTTTATGTTAAAAACAATAGGTTATGACAGCAGTCAGATGTTCTATATCCCTCAAGTGTTGAAAATAAATTGTTTCTTTTTGCACACAAGAGATGGAGATTACCAAGGTGAAACATGACAGAGAATTTGTAGAAAATGATCTTGTCTGTAAGCAAGGCTTGCTCCCTGGTACTGGTTGATAAAACCGTACCCCACAGGACACTGTGTGTTGCCTTAATGAGTCAAATGACAACGAATTTCGAACAAAGAGCCTTGAAAAAATGGTTTTGTTGTTATCTGTCCTCTATTAAAATTCTACTCAACTTAAGATGACAAAGTTTTGAGTTCACACACTGCCTAGAGACAAGTTTTTATTTTCTCTCGAGATGGTGGTAAGCCTGGCACACACTGGGTTCTCAGTCGTGATCTGGTAACTGTATGGATAAATTGGTTCTCGATAAGCTCACACATCTCTCCTACCCCCGTCCCCTCCTTCTCCTGAAACTCCACATTAGTATCACTTAACTAAAAGAAAACCAGTACTTCTCAGCACCAACACACTGAGAGCTCTTCTCCCCTCCCCTCCCCTCACAGCCCCACCAAGAACAAGCCAGGGCTTCCCTGGTGGCACAGTGGTTGAGAGTCCGCCTGCCGATGCAGGGGACGCGGGTTTGTGCCCCGGCCCGGGAAGATCCCACATGCCGCGGAGCGGCTGGGCCCGTGAGCCATGGCCGCTGAACCTGCGCGTCCGGAGCCTGTGCTCCGCAGCGGGAGAGGCCACAGCAGTGAGAGGCCCGCGTACCACAATCAATCAATCAATCAATAAAAATAAACATAAGATACCACTTCACAACCATTAGGATGACTACAACCAAAAAGACA
>NW_020837954.1:9709251-9827940 GCF_003676395.1 Aethalodelphis obliquidens | reverse complement strand
AAAAAAAAAAAAAAAAAAAAAAAAAAAAAAAAAAAAAAAAGAACAAGCCAAAAAGTAACACATGTGAAGCCAACTATATGCCATTTTTAAAAATATAAATTTGCTGATATCATTTTAGATCACCCTAAACCCTCTGAATTCTTGATCATATACTTATTTTCATGACTGACACAACCTCCCACCTGAAGGACACTGGATGAGCAGCAACGATCTGTTATGACCCTCAGGACCTTGGATAACTTACAAAAGTTGAGACTTTACCCCAACTTGTATACATATTAGTTACAGCTGACTAAATTACCAGACATTACACATGAAGCAAGACTTTCCATATTCATTTTATATGCCATTCTGTGATTTATTCCTCCATTATTAGACCATTTGCCTTGGTAAAAGGGCTAATTACTAAATTCACTAACACAAATGGGAAGAACTAACTCATCATGCTGCCCCACTAGGTAAAAGTTACAAGAATTTCATTACAGCCTTGATTCAATTAGACTTGGATTTCATTCCAATAATATATGTCTACAGACAGTATCATCTTTTGTCATTTTAATTTCTTAAGACTTTGGAAATAACATGTGGGAGAAAATTAAATAAAACATTACATTTTAGGTCATTCAAACCACTTGAATTTTTTAAATGCAGGATTCATTTTCCCTCTGCATCAACAATGATTCACCTTCCTGATCCATGATATATTTAATCTGAAACTTAAACATAACCATTAACAGCTTATTCAGGAGAGTTATGCTTTATAACATTTGTCTGCAGGATTACAGAAAGGATAGAAATAGAAACCAACTAGTAATTGTAAGAAACAAGCAAATGTTTTCACTAAAATGATCACATTTTTAACTCATTAAATCATTTTCCATTTATATGCATACTGACATAATTCATTATTGCCATATTTCCTATTTGAATATTATCAATATCAGCTCTAACATTTATAATCCTAGAATTATCTGGGGTTTGCAGGTAATATGTTTACAATCTCAGTAATTTCTTTGGAGTTAATATCACATATTTCTTAACTCCAAATTGAACATGAACAAAGGCATGCCTTGTAGACTTCTGATTTATCAATCATTGGTCTTCTCAAACATGATACTTCATTTTCTATGAGCTGATCAATTTTTTTTTTTTTTTGCTATTTCATTTTGAAGAATGTGCTATGAATTCAAAAGATTAGATCCTTTATGCAAGCATGGAAATGTATACTACATTCTGCAGTGAAAATGTACATGCGAGAAACCTAACATGTATAAATATATTGTAAAGATATGCATTTTAATGTTGTAATTATAGTGTATGCAAAATGCACAGTATATATACTGCATTCAAATATTTTAATATACTTATTTTCTTTATGTAAATATCTATGCATAAGTTTCTATACATAAATTTGTAAGGTAGAGTGAATAACATTTAAACATAGAAAAATATATGTGTATGCAAATCCATAGATATATATGTATGCATGTCTGTTTTCCTGATTGAACTTTATATACTACCCTCCATTTTGACTGAAACAGTGAAATAACTAGCATGTTGCCTCTGTGAAGCCGAAAGCAATTTCCTTTTCTAATTTTAGTTATGCAAAGCCTATGGGCATCATCAGCATTTAGTAATTAGTTTTATAATTACTGCTGTTTTGCTCACTGTCATTCAATTTTTCTTACAACATGGTCTGGGATTGAAACATCCCACATCCACAGCTGTGTAAATTGCTATCCATTTATAAGGCAAAAAAAGTAAAGTTCCACATACATCATTATTCAGTCAAGAACGCGTTGCTGGTACTTAGGTGATGCCTTCAGTGCATGAGCTACCCCGTAAAACACCATGAAAAATGACATTCCAAATTCCAGGAAGCTCTGTCTAATAAAGTAGAAAGAGAATATGAAAGTTGCCACAATTCTAAGATTACATTGAAGAGAATGATGAAAAACGAGAAATCTAAAGTTTGTGACGTCAAGGCAAGCATTTAAAATGTTAAATACTACTTCCTTTCTATAGGAAAGAAAAAATGAACACATGCATATGTATCCGTAGTTGTTGATCTGCTGTGTTTAAAATGATTTGTGTTTCTTCTAAAAAGTAACTAAAGCCTAAGAAAAGGTTTCAATCAGGATAGATTAAATTTTTCCTAAAACCCACTGAAAAAGTCAAAATCTAGCTCTCTACTTGGATACTTCAGTTTAGCTTCACAGATTAAGTTATAAAATCAAAACACTGATTTACCTCTCATAAAGACTGAAAAATTAAACGTTTGGTATAATGTTGCTGTGATAACTATTAACTTAAATACACTCTCCAAGTAACTCAGAGTGTTCTTTGAATATATCTTTGAATATACTATTTGTAGCTACATTCTCTTAAGATTTGTGGAAAAACCGAAACAAAATGTGTCTCATTTCACCGACTAAAGTGTTTAGGCCGGACCTAGAGATGTTTATCAACTGAAATCACAGGGAGTTGGCTTCAAAGCCAGCCGTAAATCTCAGGGCATCCCTACCTTGGGAAAATGCAACAACATGCTCCAGAATTAAGAGCCCATCTCACCTTGAAAGATGCTCTTGTCTTTGTGCCTCAGTGTTCTCATCGGTAAAGCCACAGAGTACCTGCCTTTCTTCATAGGATCCCCGAGTGGCTGAAGTAGGATAACAATCATGAAGGCACACTAGGAAAGGACAAGAACTTTCCCGGGTAGCCACTGTGGTTCCAGAATGTGCTCCTTTAGACCTCTGGCTGCAGAGAAGGGCACTTGCCAGGACTGTTCTTTAGTTTACAAAGTAACTTACTACCTATTGAAGTCTCCCACCAATGTTTTCTAAGTTTTTAATGTCAAGTCTTATTTCTACAAATAAATTACAAAGGTTTCAAGAGCAGAAATGAATCTTCTATTACTTTTCTAACTCTAAGCACTGGGAACACACAGTAGGTGATTCAGTATAATAATAATATACTTATTATTCTAAGTGAATAAGTAAAACTACGATGAGGTAAGATAAAGGAGGTAAGCTGTTAACAACTGACTTGTAACTGTAAGTGACACACACAGGAGCAAGCCAGGACTTGAGGTGAAACAATGAAGGATCAGATGATCAGGTGGAAGGCTTTAATCTCATCCCACCACTTCTGAGCACATAATAAGCACCTAAAATCCTTTCTTCCTTGATTCTTTTCCTGGAGAAGAAGAGTGATGAAATTCAGGAAGGAGAGAAGGCAAACCAGCCCTGTCGTTTTTCTCACTTTAAACCCTGAGGCCGGGGAAACAGAACCACTGATTAAGATGACTAAAAGATACATCAAATAGGGCTTCCCTGGTGGCGCGGTGGTCGAGAGTCCACCTGCCGATGCAGGGGACACGGGTTCGTGCCCTGGTCCGGGAGGATCCCACGTGCCGCGGAGCGGCTGGGCCCGTGAGCCAAAAATCCACATTGAAACCTTCTTATTTCTTCATGAACTGGACATGAGTAGATTTGGACCAAATATTTCATTTCAAATATTCAAATATCTCTTTTCAAAACTATATCTATATTTGGGAATATATATGTGTGTCTCTACCATCTACTTAGAGATTCTCTGGTAACCCCCCCCCCCCAGCTTTTATTGCCCCTCTCAAATATATAAGTCAGAAAAGAACACTGAAGGGTTCTTTGAGGAAGGGACTAACACAGAGTTGTGGATTTTACTGTTACCACAGGCTTACAAGCTGCATTATGCTTGACCTGCTAGCTGCCGATTGCTAAGTGAATGAAAAAGAAAAGCCATAAACTGGACAAAAGCTAAAGAGCTCAACCATTATTTCTGTGAACAAAAAAGCCACAAATTCCCACTCTTCATTCATACTACTGCTTAATTGATGCATGCAGGTAAAAGGAGGCCAAACAGAAGACAAACAAAAAAGAATGAAAGGGTTTCTCTTTAGCACATTTACACAGAAATTAATGAAGTTTAAAGGTGTTTATGGCAGGAATGGGGATGAGGAGGAAGAGGGAGTCATTCATTGAATATAATTATTGTAAACTTAATAAATGTGGACAAATTTATTTTAAAAAACATTTTATCTAGTTTGTAGCTTAAAATTTAAATTTTGTGTATTTTCTAAATTTTACTCTGCCATTCAAGACATAACTACAATACCACATCTATTCGAGACGTCAGAAGTCCTCATGAGCAAAACCTCTCACTGAAGCCAGACATTTAAGGAAAGCACACTGCAACGTGAGCAATCGAGAACCAAATATGAGAATCTAGTAATAGTGACAGGAGCTTGACATCCTACCGTAACTCGCCATTTATGGTTACAGGTTTCTGAACTGATAGTGAACCTGATAAAAAGCCAAGTAGGGCTTCCCAGGTGGCGCAGTGGTTGAGTGTCCGCCTGCCGATGCAGGGGACACGGGTTCGTGCCCGGTCTGGGAAGATGCCGCAGAGCGGCTGGGCCCGTGAGCCATGGCCCCTGAGCCTGCGCGTCCGGAGCCTGTGCTCCGCAACAGGAGAGGCCACGACAGTGAGAGGCCCGCGTACCGGAAAAAAAAAAAAAAGCCAAGTAAAAAAACAGGCAAACTTTTTTCTTCTTTGGCAAAGAAGAGGGTTGACACAAAGCGTGTCCTCTGTGTGGAATGTGCTCTGGTTCAGCCACCCCTCGGCCCAGTTGTCCCCCCCCGCTGAAATTCCAGTTCTAGTCTGTTAGCTGAAGCAAACACAAGAGCTGGGAGAGAAGTCACAACAGTGACTGGTTAGAATTAGGCTACACTAAACATTCAAATCGCTAAGGGAAAAATCATTTAATAAGATGCAACCAAAAAGAAACACATCCCTAATCATAAAGGCACCCACAGTCTCTTTGTGCCTCAAATCTTCGCACAATAATTTTAATCAACAATTAAAATCCTATTTACATCCCCAAATCCATTACAGCTGCTTCTTGCTCCCCCATTTCTCGCCTGCAGACTGATTTAGACGAGTGTGCTAAAAAGATTCCAGAGGAAGTATTTACACAATTTAGATTTGTTATCCACACTCACCTGTAAAGTATAACAAAAGTAATTATTGATTTTTTTTAAAAAAGAATAGCCACCAGAAGAAATTTCTCTGGAAAATTGAGAAAAACACTGACAAACCAAAAATAGATTTCTAGAACTTTCAAGGACCCTTTTAACTTAGACATATGTTTTAGTGTTTCACTGTTGCTAAGACTTCTTTTCCACTACTGTGGTATCTAATAAACACCTAAATGCACAGCATCTTTGTATCTGGTTCCAAATCCTTTTATGCATTATAAATACACCTTGCAAAGAGAAAAGTCTTCACTAAGAGTCTGAATAGGAGCAAAACAGAGGCAGACCAACATAACAATTGTTCCCCATTATATTTGTAGCATAGAGTTAATATGCTTAGATGCAAATAACTACAACTTTTTTTAAGTAACTATTTTATCAAAACAGATTTCAAGTAAATAAGTGTCCTATGATAACTGAACTTAAGACACTTTCGAAAAGGTCACCCCCAAGTCCTTTCTAGAATTGCTAATGGCTAGTAATTCTAACAGCATTAAATATTAAAGGGTTAAAATAGGCATAAATTAACTTTATTGTCAATCACTACATACAGAAGAATAATTAACTCAGTATGTTTATTTATCTACTTTTGCTACTTGATTAAATGAATGATTGATGACAGGTTCCTAGTTTTCTTTTCTTCCTTTTTGTCTGTATAAATGATCAGTATGAAACTAAACGGTGACATTAAAACGAAATCATTAGCAACCTAAAATGCAGGGCAACATGCATATGAGAGCTTCTGTCTCCTTCACTATTGAGAAATCTAATCAGAGCCCTTCACACCCCAAACAGACATATAACATAGTTAGACGTACTTCCTAATCAGGTGCTTTCCTCTCAATTTCCACTGTGTCTGCTATGTCTCTAATTATGCTAAAGGCTATTCATTTCTTTTAAAGTCATTGTAAATAAAGCTAATTTACAGCATTCTGCATTCATTGTTGGTGAAATGTATGAACTATGTTAGTTTGGCATCTGTGGGCTTAACAAAAACTAACAGAAATATCAAGAAGTCCTTGAGGTAGCCACAGTCAAAATTAAAATATCAAATCAATGATCAATGATCACTTAAGTAATTTGATTGGTCTAGGATTTGTCACAATTTGATAACATTTGAAAAGGTTATTAGTTCTAGTTCTCAGCAAATCGGGTGACTAACAGGAGCTGCAGAGATCCATTGCACACAGTCAGTGTGCTATGTAAGGTTCGTCATACATACTGGGTATAAGTGGCACCCAATGCACTGGGGAGTTTTCTTCATCCCCCAAGTCTACTGTCCAGTGCTACATGCCCTAGAAACCAAAGTGACACATTAAGATCTTTGAGAAGGCTGCACTTGAATATCTTATTTGGACTGGCTGTTCTGAGCATTGTTTAAAATGGTTCTTTAAAATGTTACCACTGTTGACAATTTTGCTCTGCAGTTCTTTGAGCAAGATCATAAAATGTAGTAACTCTAAGAATAGCTTAGATGGAAGCAAAAGAAGTGAAGGGGAAAAGAACATTAGAAGTAGAAGGAAGCCAAGAGGTGACTGCAGAACGAAGTCTGAGAACTCAGATTTCACTAACATATTAACTTTCATTAATCACACGAAGGGTAAGGTTTTGCCACAGACATAATTCAAAAGAGAGAGCGACGTACAAGAGGAGAATGAGTTCAGCAAAGAGCTAATGAGATCGGGAGATTATAAACCTGGCACTGGGCAAGTTGTCTCACTGTTTCATAGTACAGTGTCACATTGCGAAAAAACATGGAAAAAATTTAGTGTACTATGAAATTATAACCTCATAATACAGTTGCAACTTATAAATAGCTATGAGTGAGCGAGTGTAGTTTAGGTATTTGTTAAATCAACAGAACATGCTCTGTTGTAGGGATGAGTTCCTCCAAGGTACCCATACACTCCTACTCCCCGGACCTTGGCCTAACTAGCTGGTTGTGGCCAAAATGAAGTCTAGAAATTGAATCCAAATGTTTTTCTGCTTGTCATGGAGTTAATTTACTCACACGCTAACAAAAACAATGATCCTGATATCAATTGGACCACAATCTAAGCAACTGTCTACTGGCCAGTCTCATTCAATTTATTTTTGCTACAATGCAATCGTTACCTAATGGCTGATAAGACAAGATGGTATGGTTATTAAATGCATACAGTTGTCTCTATGGGAGTTTTACATGAATTGTAAGAGACATAAATTTATAAAAAGTAATTTTTTTAGTCTTTCTTGCTTTTTGTACAGAGGCTAGTATTAATGGATTTGGGGCTCCTGAACCACCTGTGTATATCATGGGTCAAAAAGAATGACTTTCATTTGGTAAAACTGGTCAATATACAAAGCATCTCAGTTCACTTTAAAAAAGAGTCTTGGAACATCCCCTTTTTCTTCTGATTTATGTATCTTTTGCACATAGAGAGCAGGAATAATTAAAGAGAACTCTACGTACAGAAGGGGAAATGATGCTCATCTCATGGAGCTTTATAAAATTTGATCATGCATTGCAATATCTTTTGCATGTTTTTCTACACAATTCATACCAGAAAATGCCTTTGTACACTATAAAAGTAGGTATGTCAATTCTATGATTTGGGGAAAATATAAAAATTAATCATAGATCTCTATACTTGAACAACAAAGTGTGGACTCTTTTAAACTACTCAAGTAATACCTGATGTGAGTAAAGCAACAGAAATGTGATATGGATAATTTTGTGCCTCCCAATATTTTCCTGCAATATATTGCCATTAGACACAAGTCATTAACACCAATTTATTGTTCACATTTCCATTTTCTTATTTTAGAAAAGCTTAAAAGTTGAAAACACGAATGTAAAATATATTTTGGTGGAAACATCACCTACTTTATTGAAAGAACTCAGTTTTTACAAAATATGAATTACCACAGAAATCCTTTACCTAGACATCTTCTCAAATATATGTGATTTTATTAACTTACTTATAAAAGAACATTTTATAAACAATTTGTCTGGGACTTGTATTTCACAAAGTGCTGTACCCCACCACTGCGGGCTCACACACACCCACAAAAACCAGAATTGTAACTGTCACCGTAAATCCTTATTAAAATCAGGAAACATTTGAAAAACACTTGAGTAGCAACTTGTACGATGAAGCAGGTCACCTGAATAACTAATTTTAAAGATATACGTTCATTAGTAAAATAAAATAACATAGCTTAGTAAGTTCCCATAATCAAAGTTAATGCTTTTTCATTTATCTATATATATAATGTTAAAATTTGAGGGGACAGTATGATATGGGTGCACTGAATTTTAAGTGAAGCAAAACTACTCCTGGTTAATAACACACAAAACTCCATTTAATTGAGTATTTTTTACACTATTCAGAATATGAAAAGATTGGATTTTTTAAAAAGAGAAAACAACGATAAAAAAAGACCCCAACTCTCAGAATTAGAGGAAGGTTTTGATACAGGCAGCAAAACTTCCAGGGTCGTCTTTGCTCTAATGGTCACCCTTACTGAATGAGTCCGTATTAAATTGTATGCCATTTTGAGTATATGATTTTATACATATATATATTTTTTGGCTATGTTGGGTCTTCGTTGCTGTGCGCGGGCTTTCTCTAGTTGTGGCGAGCGGGGGCTACTCTTCACTGTGATTTTATATTTTAATAATACAGAGTAGATGGTCTAATTCTCTCCCATGTAAATACCATCTATATTGTTGAATAAAAACAAAGATGAGAATTATATCAGATTTTACCCTCTGTTATTAAGGGAAGTTTGAGAGTACTTTCCCAGGGGCCTATAGTTTATAAAAATCATTTTATTTTCTTAACTCCATCACTGGAATCAAAGCTAGCAGTATCCGTTGCTGTAGATTTTGGAGAACCAAAGCGCAGAAGACAGATCTGAGACTAGATCTGGTTTTTGTTTTTGTTTTAACATCTTTATTGACATATAACTGCTTTACAATTCTGTGTTAGTTTCTGCTGTGTAACAAAGTGAATCAGCTATATGTATACATATATCCCCATATCTCCTTCCTCTTGCATCTCCTTCCCACCCTCCCTATCCCACCCCTCTAGGTGGTCACAAAGCGCCGAGCTGATCTCCCTGTGCTATGCAGCTGCTTCCCACTAGCTATCTATTTTACATTTGGTAGTGTATATATGTGCATGTTACTCTCTTACTTCGTCGCAGCTTACCTTTCCCCCTCCCTGTGTCCTCAAGTCCATTCTCTAAGTCTGCATCTTTATTCCTGTCCTGCCCCTAGGTTCTTCAGAACCATTTTTTTTTCTTTTTTTGAATTCCATATATATGTGTTAGCATACGATATTTGTTTTTCTCTTTCTGACTTACTTCACTCTGTATGACAGCCTCTGGGTCCATCCATCTCACTACAAATAACTCAATTTCATTTCTTTTTATGGCTGAGTAATATTCCATTGTACATATGTGCCACATTTTCTTTAGCCATTCATCTGTTGATGGACACTTAGGTTGCTTCCATGTCCTGGTTATTGGAAGTAGAGCTGCAATGAACATTGTGGTACATGACTCTTTTTGAATTGTGGTTTTCTCAGGGTATATGCCCAGTAGTGGGATGGCTGGGTCGTATGGTAGTTCTATTTGTAATTTTTTAAGGAACCTCCTTACTGTTCTCCATAGTGGCTGTATCAATTTACATTCCCACCAACAGTGCAAGAGGGTTCCCTTTTCTCCACACCCTCTCCAGCATTTATTGTCTGTAGATTTTTTGATGATGGCCATTCTGACTGGTATGAGGTGATATCTCATTGTAGTTTTGATTAGCGTTTCTCTAATGATTAGTGATGTTGAGCATCCTTTCATGTGTTTGTTGGCAATCTGTATATCTTCTTTGGAGAAATGTCTATGTAGGTCTTCTGCCCATTTTTGGATTGGGTTGTTTGTTTTTTTGATATTGAGCTGCATGAGCTGCTTGTATATTTTGCAGATTAATCCTTTGTCAGTTGCTTCATTTGCAAATAGTTTCTCCCATTCTGAGGGTTGTCTTTTCATCCTGTTTATGCTTTCCTTTGTTGTGCAGAAGCTTTTAAGTTTCATTAGGTCCCATTTGTTTATTTTTGTTTGTATTTCCATTTCTCTAGGAGGTGGGTCAAAAAGGATCTTGCTGTGATTTATGTCATAGTGTGTTCTGCCTATGTTTTCCTCTAAGAGTTTGATAGTGTCTGGCCTTACATTTACAGACCTGGTTTTGATACTAGAAAAACTGCATGGCACCTATGATGTTAAACTACAGAGAATTAACACACATTAATTTGGTGCTGGTTGCATAAATGCTTCTGGCATTTCCTTCAGCACTTAAACTCATTTTCAGAGAATGGACTGCTGTAAAAGAACGCAGGTTCATTAAGACTTTATTTCCTCAAAATGCTGAAGGGTAGCAAGTTTCTACTGAGACGGGATCAGAAAACTGTATTTATTTCCTTAGTGGGGAAAAATGATGCTTGTTTTTGAGCAAGCATCACAGGTTCGAAAATGAAAAATTGCATCTTGTTGTCACACCCTGCCTTACCTCGTTTCAAGGCTGGCTGTGTTTTCTTTGCACAGAATGAAATTTTAGCAAGAGCAGAAGCCAAATGCTTAAAATGAATGATCAACTTACGACTCATATGAACCTATTCTTTCATGCTACTCTGCTTAAAAATAGCATCATAAATGCACATCTGCACAGACTGTGCCACCACCCCCTTTCCTGAATTGTACAAATTATTAGAGTCGTTGACAAAAGATTTTTTGTTGTTGAGGGGTTGGTCTGGGCACTCTCTTTGGCAGACTGCCACTTTCCTAGCAGTAGGAATATTGCTTGTAGAAAAGCCACATTGTACCGAACAGCTGTTCTGCTACAACACTGAGCTAGCAACCCAAGAAATGACTCCCTTCACATGTGAAGCAAAATTGTTCCCTCCCTTTGCGCTAATGTAAATGAAATAAAAGTACAAAACAGTCTCTTCCATGCCGTCTAGTTTTCCCTCCCAGTTTCAGGCTTTAGTGGGACGCGTGTGAGCTGGGTGCCAAGGTGAGCACCTGACCCTCCGGCCACTGCTCCAGTGGCACAGTTGAACTTTGGCCATGCCACTGAGAGGCTCCCAGGATGGCAGCCGTTCTTCTAATCTGAGCCTTCCTATATCCAGGTTTGAGATGCTAATCTATGAATTACGCGTATCAGGACTGTCAAATGAAAAAATACACCTCATTTCAGCCTTCCTTCCAACTCTATAAAAAGCTAATATATTAGAGGAAAGATACTAGATTATATTTGATTAATCTTTTAGTTTATAAGTATGGTATGTGATTCATGCTTTGGGTTATTTGAGAATATGGTCAGATAATAGAAATATACACAAGTATTCCATGTTCTACATGGCATTTGGGTATTCAGTTTAAAACGCTCTTCTTAAAGGAAAACCTTCATAAGCTTACTTAACAACTGAGGGACCACAATTCTAATGAAATGTCACTGTGTTTACAGCTTTAACTATATTTATGCATAATATATTATCCAACACCAATGGATATCTAAAACAAAGACTTGGAAAAATACTTACTTAAAAGTAGAAATTCATGAAATCGTTTTCTTGGAAAATAATACAACTATATATTTTAAAGTACCTTATATAGATTCAATATACTCACCTGTGAAAAACTCTGCAATTTAAAATCCTACCCATCTTTAAAGTCCAGGTAAAAGAGTAACTTCTTGGGCTTCCCTGGTGGCGCAGTGGTTGAGAATCTGCCTGCCAGTGCAGGGGACACGGGTTCGAGCCTGGTCTGGGAAGATCCTACATGCCGCGGAGCAACTAGGTCCGTGAGCCACAACTACTGAGCCTGCGCGTCTGGAGCTTGTGCTCCGCAACGAGAGGCCGCAATAGTGAGAGGCCCGCGCACCACAATGAAGAATGGCCCCGGCTCGCCATAACTAGAGAAAGCCCATGCACAGAAACGAAGACCCAACACAGCCAAAATTAAATAAATAAATAAATTTTTTAAAAAACAGAGTAACTTCTTGGTCTCCCCATTTGCTGTTAATCATTGTCTGTTATCACACAGTACTTTGCTTAGACCTCTTTCAACATGAATAATATCTTTCCTTCTTACTTGGTGAGCATGTGTGTCACTCCCATTAGATTATAAACTCCTAGAGGAGAAGGTTCCGTTTTTTCCCTCTTTGCATCCTCCGCAGAGGCTTGCAATTTAATAAGCATTCAAACACTTAGAGGATGAATAGATGAGTAGAATGAAAATAGAAATATAACCCATTCCAGATCTCTAATGACAACAACAAAAAATTGTTGTGTTAAACCAACTATAAAATTTTATCTATAAAGCCAAAATCCTGAGAAGGCAAATGTCAACTATACTCATTTTAATAAATGACCCTTCATTTCAGAAACAGTCTATTTTAAGAGTGCTTTTGTTTTCTTAGCATCTTGAGGAAATAGCCACATATTAATAATTTATATAACCAACTTCATAGACCTTGTTATTTTAAGTATTCAGATAACACCAAGTTGCCTCAACTTCACCAAATCACCTGTATTATTTAAGAAAGGCTCTAAATTTCCTCTGCTCTGTCATATGACACAAGTTAAGACTTTTTACATGTTAGAAACCCTAAAAGTATTTCAAAATAAATACTACATGTTGACAATCTCTTCCTTCTGATTAACATCATTTTGGAAATACAATCTTATACACACACAAAAGAAAGAAAACTCAGCTTTAACACACGATAGAAATCATCAGTAGGAATCCTCACATGTCTTCAGTGAGGATGTCTTCAGTTTCTATGTAAACTTAAGCCTCCCCAAACAGCAGAGGATTCCTGTAGTATGAGACCAGTTGGATCCTCAGGCTCAACTGCATCATTTTTTCGAAAACAAAACTGAGGTCAAAGAGATTTCACGTGTTCAGAGTCACAAAGGTTTGAACTCAGGAGTCTCCAACTTCACTGACCAAGACCTTGTCACTAACAAGGAATTCTGATGACACATTAAGATGACTGGGGTCTCTAGCTTCCGTTGCATTCATACATTTTGCTGGCTCCACTGGCCTTGTTTACAAGGACAGTGCCTTTGTTATAGATTCTTAGAACTCCCTACAAGAGTTCCCTCCTCTAATCTTAGCAAAGGTATTATTTAAGTTTCCCAAGACGAGATGTTCATATAGCAAAAAAGTGGGACTCAGAACAAGGAGGTTTGATCTGATTGCTCAGCAAATGTAAAGTACAGAATAGCAAAGCCTGAACAACTTGTTACAGATTTTTCTACTACTTCAGGAGCTCAGTGTCCATCGGACATACAATGAAGAACACGTTAGGTCATGTGTCAGGTAAGAAAATGTCACTGCACCACTTTACAAAAGTTCCTGAGTATGCCCAAAGTGAGGCTTACCTGCATTGGCCTCCCAATTTTCCTTTCATAACTCTCCAGCATATACTGCACTTTACCATTTTTTTATGAGATCTTCACGTCTCTTTTCAAAATGAGAAATGATAGCAATTTTGCTTTTATGCTAAAATTCTTGTAAAAACCTGGATACTATTCATCTATTTTTATAGAAGAAAGCCAGTATTTTAAAGTATTTATATAAAACCCAAACTGTGTACACAGTCTGTTTTCATCATCAGTGCTGATATTCAACACAGCCTTATTTCCCAAACTGTAAAATTATATGTGAGGGATGTGCTTTAATTACAAAACATTACTGAATACTTTAAGTCTCTGCAGTGCTTTGGGAAGTTCTGACTATGAAATCACGAATTTCAGTTTCTTCCAACTACTGCACACAGTAGCGCTCACCCTTTGAGCACTCTTTCAACACCCAGTGATGGACTGATCTCCATGGACTATGGCAAGAGACCACAGCAGCTATTTCCTAGTGACTGTGTTTTGCTCCTTTAGTAAAATGTTTAGGTTCATAAGTTGTGAAAATTAAATTATACTGGACAATTTAGCCATAGGTCTTCACTTTATGTACACATGGTTTTGGAGACATGTTCAACTCTACCTGTAAATCACTAGCTTAGCTTTACCAACCTTATTCATGCTAATGCTGATGATAATGTTGGATTCTTGATATACGCATCTCAAATTTCTTATTTCTAGTAATTTTTTCATGATGATTACAGTCGTATCATGCCTTAATCCCCCAGCTGAATCAAACAAATAATAAATTACGTGGGAAAATAAATCAAAATAATTATTTAACTGAACTGACCAGCTGTTTGGCTAGTTAAGTCAAAATGACCAAACAATAGTCTTAGGTGGACAAAGCTTTAATCCTGTTTCTCTTTAATAAGATCCTGCATCTAGAGAAGACTATCTGAAGAGCCCTCATTTGGATCATATACAACATTAAATTGAGGAAGCAGAGAAAAAAGTAAGCCAGATCATGTCAATGACTTAAAATGACTTACACTTAATTTTTCTGCAATATATGCAATGCAGAAGATAGCGTGCATCCATGGAAACCTAGCAAAATTGGCAACATGACACCCCTGGCTGGCACGCAATTTAGTTATGTTGGCCACTACAGTAAGTTCATTACATGAACACACATTAGCTCTGGAGATAAATTTTTTTTTTTTTTTTTCCAGTACGCGGGCCTCTCACTGTTGTGGCCTCTCCCGTTGCGGAGCACAGGCTCCGGACGTGCAGGCTCAGCGGCCATGGCTCACGGGCCCAGCCGCTCCGCGGCATGTGGGATCTTCCCGGACCGGGGCACGAACCCGTGTCCCCTGCATCGGCAGGCGGACTCTCAACCACTGCGCCACTGGGGAAGCCGATAATTTTTTTTTTTTTTTTAAACTCCACTCTGGGTTTCCCCGGTGGCGCAGTGGTTGACAATGTAGCACTAGTCATAACTTTTAGTGAAAAAAGGAGGGAGAATAACCAGGGTGTACCTTTGTGCTCCTATGACTCCTTACTGATGGAAATAAGTCATTTACAAAGTTTTGAAGAAAACCATATGTAAACAGTTCAATCAACCTTATTTCTTCCATATCCTGATGTTATTAAAATTGTTGATCACATTTCTTAAACAATACAACCAACTATGAAGCCCTAGAGAAGGTTAAGCCTGTGGGGAGTCAACAGTGACCAGTTGAAAAAGTAGGAAACTGGGACACAAGTTTCCATCTGGGGAGAGATTCGTTTTTCTTAAGTTTCTGTCATGAGAGTAAATTATAGTGCTTTTTAAAAAAATAACCTTTCTATTTTGGAATGATTTTAGATGTATAGATTCGTTGCAAAGTTAACAGAGAGTCCCCATAGACTCTTCACACAGCTTCCTCTAATTTTAGCATTTAATACCTTTTTAAAAGAATTCTTTTCACTGAATTTTAAATCTTCCACCTTTGAATAGCCTAAAAATGTTTTCTGAATTTGGACACAGTGATAACATTTGATCGAAGGAGGGCAGAGCTCTACACATGAGCCGTATATGTGCACATATGTTCATGTATAACGTAAAGAGGAAAAAGGGATACTGATGGACAGCTGGTGACATATGCTAAACTTAGAAATGGAGGAAAATGTGCTGAATTGGGATTCCAGAGGTTCAAATTCCAGTCCCAAGCTTGTTATTGACTTTGTACCACTAAACTTCCCTGTACATCAGTTTGCTCAACACAATAGCAAAGGGATTGAAACAGATGATCTGTATGATCCTTAAACCCAAGATTCTGTTGGCCTTCTTGTCCTAGGTCGCATGGTACCTTTAATTGTATCAAAAGCTCGAATCATCCTTCCTTCCTCTCTTTTTTTTCCAAATGTATTTCTCAAGAAATGATAAATACCTCTAAGGTCAGGACCATGCCTTATACTTTCTCTATTTGTTCCCACCACAATATTCAGCAGAGGACTCAGAGGACTTACTAAGAGAAGGCACTCAGACATGTGTTGAACAGACTTGAATACACACACACAGGACACTTAGGGTTTCTTGACACTATTTCTTTTTTAACTTTCAACTCCTCAGCCTGTACATTAGAGAGAAATATGTTGGCAGGGGAAGGCCATTACAGGGTAGGGACTCGTCCTAGAAGACAGGGGGCAGAGGTAGGCTACCACTCCTCCTAGCTCCTACTCCGTACATTGTGCTTTTCCCCTTGGTTTCACACTATTCCCATCATTTCCCCCATATTTTTCTTCTGCCCTGCCTTTTGTTTTTACTCTCCCTTTATTTTTCTTCTTCCTAGCTTATGACGTAGGCCCACCCATAGCTTTCATCAGCATTGTTTAGCTGTGCTAATAGCAATGCCAAGATACAATCCAATTCCATACAATTTAATTTGAAAACATGGTTAAAGACTTACTTTCCTGGGTACTGCACATGGAGACATACACAGATATAAGATGACCCAGACTGTTCCCTCAAATTGTTCATAGTCTAAATATAGAGAGACAAGTATATGACGAATTGTGAATTGATACTAAAGCAACAGATGGTATATCAGTAAGCTATAGAAAGAAATGACTAATATTCTGGGGAAGGGGAGAAGATTAATTCAGCAAGTAAATCTAAGCTGGCTTTTGGAAGATGACTAGTTCAGCAAAACCAAGAGAAGAAAAAGGACAATCCAGTCAGATGGTGGCACGTACAAAGGCATAAATGTTTGGGTAGTCGGTGTTGCTGGAAAAAAAGGAGATGACCACGGAGAAAGGGACAGACAGATGAATCCTGTTGTAGGATGCAAAAAGAGTACACATGCACTCTTTTGTCCACATTTGCAGAAGTCTCCACAAAAATTTCCGTAAGACGTATTGTTTTTTTCACCCCTCTTATACCTTTGTCATCACCATGAAAAGAGCTTCTCCCAAATATCTGCTGCTCCTTGACAGGGGGCAGACCTGAGCTGAACCCTAAGCAAGAAGTCAAGCCCAGCCAGAAGTGCAGCAAGAAGTAGAACCACGCAGCTAAGCCCAGCCTAGGTCTGCCAACCTCCAGACTGCCTGCAGCCACGTGAAGGGTAAAAGCTTTATGACATACTTCTAAGATATTGTGATTGCTGGTGGCCCTGGCAGCATAGCTAACTAGGACACCTGGATTTTCACACGCTCACAGTCATACTCTCATAAATACGCTTTCCTTGAGTTGGTGTTTGGAGTTGAGGCTAATTCTACATGCTCAATAGTGCCAGATGCACTGAAGATAATGATGACCAATCAAATTCTTCGACAGCGGCATGTGGCAAGAACCCAGCAATGCTTTTTACATTCTTCATGCTACAGGTAGACTAGAGTCTCCCCCTTCATAAATAGCAAAGCTTTTCCTGATAACATGTGAAACTTAACAGAATTAGAGTCTCCGGGACTTACTCTACCATCAAGCCCATATTTGTCAGAAAGCGCTTCCTGTCCAGCGTCAAAGATGGAGATCCTAGGGATGTGTGGTGACATCAACATTGCTCATCCCATCATGATGTAAAACTAAAGAAAGTAAAAGGTTAGTTCTTAGATGAACTTCTTTCAGAAGTGATTAACTTCATCGGAAAGATATTAAAGGATAATAACGTGTAATTAAAGAGCCTTCCTGGAAGCATATCTAAGAAAAGGCAATTATATCACATATTTTCACATACTAGTAAAACTGGGCACTTGCTACCAAAATAGGCAGGAATGAACATTGTCAGCTCAGCTTCTGGATGGTTTTATTTCCATTTCATGCCACCACTGACTTTGGGTTGAGGCAAATGAAACTAGAGACTAGGAACAGGGAGTCAGGCTCTCAGTCTACTGAGGATGATGGAGTTAAGAATAGGAACCAAGCAAGCACCAAGTTTCCATCTTCTCTCCTACTTTCCTAGCCTTATAGAAAGCTCTTTTTCACAACCTAAGGGTTCACCCTGGGCTCTATCATTTACTGGTGTTTAAAAAAGAAAAAATACCACATGCTGGTATACATGCCATGTATCGATTCTAAGAACTTTTATTTTACATGCTTTTTAATAACAAGGAATGTGACACTTGCCTCCAAACATGAATGTCATTTGGCAGAGGTAAATGTGTGCCAGCACACAGTAAAATACCAGAACAGGAATAAAAAGACCTTGGAGCTGCTTAAGTCAAGAAGACCTATCACTCAGAGTGTCTTGGAATCTCTACCTTCTATGGAACTAGAACCATTTTATAAAATGCTATATGAATCTTGGAGACAATCATTACAGTAGTAATGCAGTGTCACTCTGAAGGATATCCTATCCTCATTTACCCTACATGACTGACTTAAATGAATCCATTAAACATCATTGCTTAAGTAACAGTCTGGTCTTTGGCGAAAGATAGATTATAAGTTGCTGAAATAAAGACCTGCAAGTCTCCTCTCCTCTCAGAAACATCTACATTAAGTCACAATAGATGCCTGAAATAGTGAAAGGAAATTCCATGAAAATACTAAAGTTCTTCCCTAATGTGTTCAGTCAATTTTAATCACCAGTTGTCTTGCATATTTTTCAATTGTTCCCTTCCAAAGGCTAAAAATGTCTTGTATTTTACATATTGTAGCATTCTGGCTTGTCACACATATAGGCAAATTGTTGTTTAAAAGCTGCAGCGTTTAAAGTGAAATAAAACTTATGCTTACAGTGGGAAATATTCCTGGATTAATTAAATATTCCTGCAATTCCTGGAGTTGCAGCAGATATACTCCAAAAATTGACTGAAGTCTGTGATTGATATTAGAAAGACAGAAAATTTATCTAGTTTTAGCAAATGTCAAATCAGCAGCCATTGCTTTTAAGATTAATAAAAGATATAATGGTTTCTAGATAGCCTCTAAATAGAGATTACTATGAATGGAGAAGTGATTTACCAACAGTCACCACAATGAGATTTCTTTAAAGGTTACAATCATCAGTTACTTAGCTAAAACACTGCTGAGAATGCCTGGTCATTTTTTGAATAATGCATAACGTTCATTGTAGATTTGATCTGTATTATAACAATAGAGATATTTCTAAAATAATAGGAAAAACTATCTGTTACCTTCCAATTGCTTAACGTATCACTTCCATGAAGTAACTGACTCAGGACATATTACACACTGTCACCTGAGTGTTCTTTCTGCAAGCATAACTTGTAATAATCTGTACACAATTGGCATCACAAAACAAACTCATCAAACTTTATAGACTTTAAGAAAAGATGTAATGAACACAGGGCAGAATAAAGGACCTTTCTGAAGCAGTAAATTAAAATGATTAAATTTCTATATAGTTGTTTGGGACAAATTTAAGTTTTGAAATTTAATTATTAACGTGAACAACTCATCGCATTAAAAAGAAATGTTGCCTACATTGTATAAGTACTTTTCATATAAATTTCCAAATGCCTTTAGGTTTATTCAAGAGACTGCTTGGAGAAGCACGAAGCATAATGTCTATCGTTTTATTGTTGGATTATGAACTGTACTTCACATGATCCTGCAGGCTATTTACATAAGCTTGTTTATCCATATGAACTCCTTCAAGGGCACAACACAGAAGACCTTAATAAATTAAAATGAATTTCTTTTGATGTTGTTTCATGAATGTTTGATCAGAATGAGTAGCAGGTTTGCATCATAGAACTAGAGCAAACCAATAAAAAATACATATATAGTACAGCAGAAGCAGCTTATAGAAAGTGCCCATTGCATTCCTAGCAACATTTGAGAGCCAAGGTAAACAGTATAGGGTCTCTATACTTCAGTACAGTACGGTCTTCAGTTCTAGACTATCATCAGTTTCCTAATAGAGAGAATATGCATGTGCCAAATTGGATGCTCTACCATAGTCTGGATAAAATTTTTTAAGTAATAAAATCTGGCATCTCTTTCCAGGCTTCAAAACATCCATCCCAACCTCCACATTTTTCTCACTGACACCACCATGTTTCTCCAAAGACTGAAACACCCTTATGGGCAGAGATCATATTTTATCTTGTTTTTATCCATCTTCATCATTAGTAGTTACGGAGTTGAGCTGACTGAAGGTCACAAAATAAAAATGAATTATTAGCCATAGTCCAAAGCTGAGAGCATTCTCACCTGGAATGTTTGACGACAGTGATAGAAATCAGATATCATTGCTAGAAATGATATCTGATAGAAAGAACCCTAGACAGAAAAGCAGAACCACGGGATTCTAGTTTTAGATCTTCTAACACTTAACCATAAACCCGTTCTACATCATTTCCCTCACCTGTAAAATGAGGGCTTAGTTCTATAGTATCTATAATTGTGCACCTCTAAAAGGCCATGATTCTAAAAGCAAGCAGAATTATCACATCGTAGAGGAACGGACAGATCATGGAACCATTAGGTTGCTCTACTTTGGCAGCCGCCACTACCAAGGAAGCCTATAAACTGCCAACTCTCTTAAAGAAAAGATGGAAATAAAAGATAATTATGTTAAAAAAATTAATATAAGTCTAGTCCCTCAATGTATTTCAAATGGAATAATAAGATTAAGAATATATTTTGCATGTTGTGTGATTTCTAACCTGTTGTATTTATCCATTCATCTTACGTGATGTGGAATGAACACAAAGACAACCTACTGAATAAACTCTTAAGTATTTACTAGGATTATATTCACGTCTTTAGCTTGGGAAAAGTCACCACTACTTTAGCATCTGCAACATGGACTGGCGTATTACCGGGTTGACATCAACATTCTTAAGGGCAGAAGGGCTGTAAAAGAACAGCATGAACGTGCCTTGGTTTATTTG
Organism: Aethalodelphis obliquidens; assembly: GCF_003676395.1. NCBI lineage: Eukaryota > Metazoa > Chordata > Mammalia > Artiodactyla > Delphinidae > Aethalodelphis > Aethalodelphis obliquidens. The sequence goes on along the minus strand of NW_020837954.1, from coordinate 9,807,122 downwards.
TACTGTGCTACCTTATACGTACACCCTGCCCTTGAGAGCTATCTCTGTTGTCCGTTCTTCTCAACCTTCCAATGTCATTCTTATACTTAGAGCAGGAGTCTGTGAACTCTGGCTTGTGGGCCAAATTTGGTGGCAGCTCCCTGCTCTGTAAGTACAGTATTATTAGAACACAGCCATACCCTGTTGTTTACATGCTATCTATGGTTGATTTCATGCTACAATGGCAGAGTTGAGTACTCCCCCAAAACTAAAATATTTACTATATGGCCTTTACATAAAATGTTTCCCAACCCCTGCTCTAGAGAAAAATAACCTGTTACAATTGGAATTCTAATTTTCTTTCTCTAATAAGCCTAAGAAACACAATCTCTAAGTAACAAGAGCAAAGATACAAACAGATTCACACAGGTACATACATACATATGCTTATACCTCTTAGCACGGAATTGTCAATAGTCATTGCTTTTGACCCTTCGTTTTAATTTGAATCCTATAATAGGTTATAGCTCCCCCCTAGTACCCTTCCCTACAACAGCCAAGAGTACAGGGACTTCATAAGTCATTGTCAAGGTGTAATCACACAACTAAAGAATCTAATTCCTCCCCCAGAGGAGGCTGCCTACAATTCCACCAAATGTCCAATTTTATTCCATGCTCATCAAGGGCCTAGATACAAGGTTAAAGCACAAAACCCAGCAGATCCCGTCCCATGCCTTGAATGATACATTTTCAGGACAGAAAATCAATGGCCAACACCACATGTACATCAATAAACATATGCATGCATATTCATATGTTTAAAATCTCATCAATTATTAGGCGTTTCAAGAACAAACAAGAAAATAACCCTCTTAAGTATCAGAGTGAAGAAGGCCTAAAATTTCTAAGTAGTAAGTTTTAAGGGAAACTGCACCAATGATTGGGGGCACAAATACATGTTTATATTTATAAATTTTATGCAATATGCATAGAGTTGAAACATTCATACATACATTGATCATTTTGTTGGTCAATGAAATCACTACTCAAAATGCCTGCTATAGTTGTACTTTGCTCCCATCCTCTCTTTCGTAACTAAAACCAGAAAATATCAGCCCTACCCTTTAACAAATATTCTCATACTCCACCCCTTAATAATAATTTTCATGTATTAGCATAACATAAATTAAACCCAAGAAGCATATTAACGTTAAGTCATTTCATTCTCATTTCCCTGAAACCTTATCTATAGTGATAGAATATTTAGGCTGACAGACTTTTTGAAAATAAAATAGAAATAGAAGAGGTTTATTTCACCTTCACATGGTGTCTTTCTCATGCAGAGTTCAGATTTCCACATTTGTATCCCTTTAAAGGATTTGATATGCAGGAAAAGAAGAAAGGATGCTGGTAAACATTTCATCTTAGAGACACCTACAGACCACCATATTCCAGGATGAACAGTGGCTAAAACCTTACCTTTTACTGACGTGTTAGGTGGAGGGCCTTCCATTCGCAAGTTCCATGGAGGGTCCCCCTGGTTAGCAAAGTCTCTCATTTTCAGATAGCTAATTGTAAGTCGAATGATGGAGGCCTTGTCAAGCTGGCTAGTGATGGCTGCAGGAAGAGGCAACAACTTGGCCAATTCATAGAACTCAAAGTTTTCTTTCCCCCGGCGGGAGCGAGCAGCATCCCGGGACTTCTCCTTTCTCAATGCTTGTAAACTGGAATCAAAGGAGTGGAAAAGTGTTGTTTAGAACACGTGACTCTGTCATCAAGCATAAACTGCTTTTCTTTTTACTTCTTTTTTCCCCCAGCAAAAATCTACCAAAATCATCTTCAAAATTCCAGGGACATAGTAAAAGGAGTTCCAGACAATGACCTGTAAAACCATAAATTCTACTTCTAGGCTTATATGCCATAAACTCAAGTGCAATGAGTAAAAATAGTTTGCTTGTTAAGTTTTTTCCTCCAATCACCTATGCACTGAGATATATTGTTTCTAAGACATAAGGTTTACAGGTGATGCTTGATGTTATCAGCTATGAGCAATTTAAAAGATTGGGATTGTATTTATATATCTATTCTTAAGCTAATGGTTTTGTTCATTTAACGGTTATCACCATGGAATTGTAAAGCATCAGAAGGACACATTTGAAAAAATTTATTTCAGTTACCATCTTGAGAAACAAAGGGTAAACACACAGTTCACAGAATTAACAAATAAAACGTTGATGTGCTTCCAGCCCTCAATAAGAATCATGACCTTCAGTCACATAAAGAAAACATCTTATTGGAAATGAAGATTTCAATGTAACTATATAAGTGCACTGGTAATTGATTGATAAGAGAATACTTTAATTCTTTATGAATGAACATACATTCATAGATGGATAGACTCTCTAAGATACTAGAGAATAAAATACATCACCCAGAAAAATCAAACTTTAAGATAACATAAATTTAATGTTGAAAGATAAAGCCCTGTATGGGTTATTAAAATTTATAAACATTATAGACATATTACTTCACATAAGAGGCAACAGGTGGGATCCAGTATTTTCCTTTAACTATTCATGTACATTTCTGTTTGAAGTTTGCTCACATTGCTGAGGGCAGCACAACTGAAGTTGTATGTGGGCATCTGACAGGAGAAGTGCACCTACTCTGAATTGCTCCGTTTTGTGTCTGATGAAAAATAAATTCAAAATCAGACTGTGATGATAAATAATTGGACAATATTTATAGTATCAAGGTATTATTAACATCATTTGTAAGTATCCATTTTATTGGACTTTGAAGGCATTTTAAATCTTTGAATCTAGCATTCTGGTTTCCCATTACAAAATATCAAGAAAGAGAAATAAGAAAGAAGACCAGAGGAATAGATTAAAATGAGTCCAGCAGTGTGGCTTCAATCTCTTAATATGAGCAATAACATTCCCTATTACCTTAGACCACATCTGATATTGTTCATAGTGGAAACACTGTTTTCACTGCAGACATTTCACGTATCTTATTGAATATCTATGTGATTTAAGTAATGCCATAATGCTATGGTCAAATACTTGCTAGGCTAATACCCCTACCGGTTTCATGTTCACTCTATTAATAAAATATTCTACATTAGCTAACTAATGTATTTCTCAGAACTAGACAAATTAATGCTATCATTTTCAGAGTCAAAGCAGTCACAGGTGACAAACTTTTGTCTTAATGTTGGTGATAAGCAGAAACATCACTAATTTATAAAGAAAAGACATGTTATGCCATTAATTTCCCAAAATTTTAGCTGGCCTCCATTCACTTCTTTAAATGCTCAGTGTGGCTTGTTGAAAATTGTCAATAAAAGTAAGAGATGCCTTACAATCTGATAAAGTATAAGTATAACCAGGACCCAGGTCGACATCTTAGGATAAAACAATGATTCATAGCCCTCCCTCTATATAATAAAAGTAATCTAACACCATTTAAGTCAGTTGTGCCAAAAGAACTATGTCATTTGACATGTTTTCTCTACCACTTGTAGAGTGCAGTGGTTCAAGTTCAATGCTTTGCTCTTTTTGTGTTCTTGTAATCGAATACTACTCCAGAAGGTGGGCTGAACTTACTTTTTTTTTTTTTTCTTTTCTTGTTGGTCCAGTAAGTGACTATGATGGAGCTCTAGAGCAGGGGCTGCAAACTCAAGGGCTTGCGGGGTGGAGGCAGGGAATGTCAATGAGTAAAGAGGCCTGAGGCCACCTGTGGAGAAGTGGAGGCTGAAAGCCCAGGCAAAGGAAAGCGCACACCGTTTCAGCTTTGCGTGTGCTGCTTTGGGGGAAGGCATGCCTAGTGTTGCCAGATCTCTGCTGTTGCTATTTCTAGAAAACGAAATCTGAATTTTTACATAGCACTTCCAATTTTATGTTATGTGTTAATTTTATGTTAACTAACTGGCGTTTTTAAAAATCATGCGAGCCAAACAGAACATGCCACTTGGTCAATAATGGAGCAGGGACTCATTTTGCAATTGGGTAATAATTTGGGAGGCCAATTTTGCCAGAAGTTTTACATGGATGTTATATATAATTTTACTTACACATGTCACTTAGTGGTCACAAATGAATTCACTTGTTATCTATTTAATATTACTAATATTCACACTAGGAATTTCTCTATTCAACTGAAGCAAGTAGAGGATTATTGGGTTATTCTGAAATTGATATCTCTGCATAGGCTTATCAATAATCTAAGGAAAAAAAAACTAATCCTAAGGGTAGGCAAAGCCCAAGATCACAGAGATCAACCCAATGAGCTCCAGGGGTGAGGCGGAGGGGAGATGACTTCTTCTGTCTCCTCAAAGAAGGGGAATATGTGGACACTAAAGCTTTGGGGTGCCTTGCCTAAAATTGCGCTCTGACACTTGACTTTTCTAAAATACCACTTACTTTATGTGTTCCCATACTACCTCCTTATCGTTTTTCTCTTCTCTACCTCTCCCCTCTTTAAAAAAATCTCTAACCCACAACTGTGTCACCCTACTGGAGTAATCGTCCTAGCTATAATCTTAATAACAATGGGTTTCCATGACTTCCACATCACATCATTATGCTGACACCACAGTACAGAAGACTTTCCGAATGATAGCACTGTGTCTGCAATAAGTAGTAACTGGTTTTGAGGGCAACAGCAATAAAATACGGTTAAAGGATTATAAAGGTTGTGGAGATGCTGATACAATTGATGAAGCTAAAGTCCTTAAGACAAGGACAGATTGTGGATTAATCTTTTGCCTGCTTTTGTGAAACAGAGCCTAGTTACAAGTAATTCTCAAATTGAATTAAGGACTACATTAAAACCTAAAATAAATTTGCATTTATACACTCTGTTCTAAACCAAAACATTATGGTTGCATTTCTAAATACTAGAGAAAGAATGGATTGACTACATGTGAGTGAATGTTATGGCCTGATCTCTGCCACCTAAAATACGATTAAACCGTAAATACTCCTTGGGTCCAAACTTCCCACTGCTTTAATGTTCTTTCACTTGGACTCTGAATAACAGAAAACCCTCCACAAATCAAAATTTCAACTCTCTTTGATGACGACAGTATCATCCTCACTAATAATTACCACCACCAGCAACAAAATCAACAACCATTTCCAAAGACACACACACACACACACATATCTGAAAATCATAGGCAAAATTATGTATATATGTGTATATTTTTGGGGTGATGGTAAATGATTTTCAGATTTTCAAAAGGGGCCCAGCACCCAACCAAAATAATAATAATCTAATGTATAGAATTTCCTCATATAAGGATTTTAAAGTTGGATTCTGCCCTCTTTTTGCCATTGATGTTGCTAGAATTAACTTATCCTAAAGAAATACCTTGGTTAAAATAATATTTTATGTATGTTTCCATTCAACACTTTGAAACAATTTTTACATTCTATAGTTATATCTTTAAAGCATAGCTGACAATCAAAAAAGAGTTTACTAAGAATGAAGCTTTAGCAGTCAGTGCTTGTAAATGTAAAGTGAGTTTTTCAATCTTTCCATCTATTTTAAGTTCCTTTGGCAAGTTGTATATTTTGCGGAAAGAGTCCCGATGAAGGAGTTATGAGACGCACTTTAGCCACTGTAGGCCACTTATAATTCTAAGTCACTAAGCTGAGCCTCAATTTTATCATCTTAGATCATGAGAATGACAAACAAGGAGCATTTGGCAAATCTCCTGGGACCACTGCAATGACTCATATGATAATTTCATGTTAGTATATTGTAGACCACAAAGAAGTAAACCCCTTGGACAATTCTAAATTTTAACTTATTATTAACCGGGGGATTTTTGTGGAAACTAATGCCTGTGGCCAGCAATTTGTTATGTAAGTGATATTGATACATCTCTGGTCAGTAACGTTTGGGTAACAAAAGATGTATTAATACGTCTCTGGTCAATAATGTGATAACGGTTAAGATAGTTTGTAAGCTCTAAATGTGGTAGAGTCTACTTCAGAGTTCTACAACTAAGAATTTTAATAAGTTGGAAAGACTTAAGAATGCTTAAAATATAGTGAACCCTTCCTTAAACTTTCTTGGAAGCACAGGAGTTAGGAGTAGGGGCTCTGTAGCCAGACTGTAAGTATTCACATCATCACACAGTTACTAGCTGGGCTACCTTGGATAGGTGTCTCAACTTCTTTAGGCCTCAGTTTCCTCATCTGGGAAATAGACATTATATTAGTACATACATCACAATATTGCTCAGAGGAATAATTGAGCTAATCTATGTAAAGTGCTAAATGCCTGCCATGTTGTAAACGTTATATAAGCATTAACTATTATTACGGTAATTGTAAAACTTCCCTGGGGACAAAAGCCCAACTGTTTTGACCCTAGTACCACATCTGATTATTACCTTATTCCTCCACAATTCTTTGTAATTTTCTTTAACCAGCAGCCTCTTTCCTACCACTTTTTTTTGTTTGTTTTTTTACTCTGGTTACAGTTTTATAATTCTGAATAGTTATTTGTTTTCCTCATTGTCCTCTCAAACTGCCACTTGTGACCTTCATCTTTTAGTAAATTTTATTTCCCATACAGTGACAGTAGAAATTAAATCAAAGGCCTGACTTCTGCTTGGCGACAACCCTAAACTGCTGATTTCTGAAACTCCTTCCATGTTCTCTCAGCTCACGATTCTCACTTTCTTTAAGTTCTGTCTGCTGCCTCTCTCAGCATATCCTCCACACTCGCGGAAGGCAGAGGGTAAGTGTGTGGATTGCAGAGCCAGACTGCCTGTATTTAAATCCTGGCTCTATAACTTATGAATCATGTAAACCTGAGCAATTTACTTAACTTCTTTTGCCTCAGTTTTTCTCACCTGTGAAATGGGATGATAATACTATCCGCTTCATAAGGTTCTTGTTGAAATTGAGTGAGGTAATTTTTGTAAAATATTTACAGTGGTGCCTGGCACACAGCAATACTGTATAAGATGTGTTAAATGAAAACCTAAGCTCAGGTCACACCGACTGTTCTATGCTTTAAGGTCCATTTATAATTTACACTCTGTTCTCACCAATATGATTTCTATCCACTGGTTCTGATATACCACATTGTGTACTTCAGTTAAATAAAACTACTTGACTGCAGAGATATTGATTTTTCATTATGGTCCTCCTTATGACTATGGTCTATCTGTTTTACACCACAGGTATACTCAATAACTCATTCAAATAAAAAATAACATATGTCTCATTAATGGAAGGTTAAATGTTTATAAATACGTGATTGCCTGTACTGAGAATAATAAGGGGCCATTTTTTGTTCCCTAAAGTAGAAAAAAGTGGCATTCAATGGTAAGACATGCAATTTTGTTTACACAGAAAACTGAACATCCAAACAGTAGTTAAGGGAACGGGTTACTCAGGAAGATGGTGAAAGCTTCTATGGAAGACTTGAAAATTGCAATGATTATTATTAGTCAGAAAGAGTATATGTGGTACTCCTAGCAGGAAGAAGATCTTTCAAAGTATCTCCCAAAACATCACAAACCTGAAAGTTCTCTTTAATGTCAGGCAAAGCCCCAAATCCAGGACCATGGAGAGCTCAGCCAGAACATCTGGAGTAGGGAAGAAACTTGGAAGGGCAGCAGCATTTCCCGCTCTGGCCTCCGCATCGGGGGCAAGGCTGAATCATGAAACTTTACTTGAGCCAGCAATGAGACAGGAAAAAAGGTACAAACTTAAAAAAAACATAGGTACTGCCACTATCACAAAGCCAATATTATGAAATTGACTCAGGACTTATAATCTCTCTGAAGCTGCCACTGGGCTGGATAAGGGTGTCAATTTTTCATTGGGCCACTTGTCCATGGTGGACAAAACAGATAATTTTGGATGTGATGACTCATTAAACTAAAAGAGGTAAGTTATCTTTTATGGCTGGTCTTTTGTAAAATTTAGTTTTGCAAAATTGATTATTTGGTTTCCTACTTCACAGAAATGGCGATAATGATTACGGGAACAATATAGCTAGAGATTTACAGAATATAACAGAGCAAAAGTAATAACTGTCACAGAGGAACAACAGAAGTAAGTCAGCTTAATCAAATGTTTCTTCTCCGATGACTTCTTCATAGCATAGATTTGTATCAGTTATTTTTTTTTTTTACAATTTATATTTATATTTGTGGAATGGCTTCTTATATGGACATTACTGACAGATCCACACTCTCTTACACAAAAATCCTCTCTCTAAGCCTCAGCTTTAACACCTTCATGTAAACTTTTAGAATACAATAACTAGTTTATAAAAGAACACGGAGAGCTTCCCCGGTGGTGCAGTGGTTAAGAATCCGCCTGCCAATGCAGAGGACACGAGTTCGAGCCCTGGTCCGGTAAGATCCCACATGCCGCGGAACAACTAAGCCCTTGTGCCACAACTACTGGGCCTGTGCTCTAGAGCCTGCAAGCCACAACTACTGAAGCCCATGCACCTAGAGTCTGTGCTCCACAAAAAGAGAAGCCACTGCAATGAAAAGACCGCGCACCACAACGAAGAGTAGCCCCCACTCTCCACAACTAGAGAAAAAGCCCGTGTGTAGCAACAAAGACCCAGTGCAGCCAAAATAAATTAATTTATTAAAAAAAAAAAAGGAACACGGCAGGTTTTGTTCGTCTAACTGTAGGGGAAAGGAAGGTAGGGTCATTAAATTTTACCTTTTTAAAGTACTTGTAAGGAGCCAGACAGGCAGTTTTTTATGGATTTTCCTACTTGTTTTGCTTAGGAGAACCCAGCACTACAGACTTCTACTATTTATCAATTAATCTGGCATGCAGCCTCAAAGGAAGAAGGTCGACCTGTATTAAAAATGCAGCCATCAAAAATTCATCAAAGGCTGCAGCATTTTAACTCATGAAGCTTTGAACACCTGCATACTTGTCAGATCTCTGGTCATAGTTAACGGTGAGACCTATAGTTACTCTGGTACCTACACCTGCCCTGACATGAGCTGAATGAGGAGACTTCCCAGGGAAAAACTACAGTAAAGATTCTATAAGCACTGCTTGCCCTTCCTTCGTTACTTTCAGTAAAACAGCCCACCACACGCTGACATCACATAGAGTTCAAAGTCAATCAAATCAGCCAACTGCAAAGAATAAAAGTCTTTCAGAAGTATCTTTTTCCCTATGATTGTAAATATCAGCATTCTTACAAGGTAATAGAATTGAGAAACGCATAAACAACTATTATCTGGAAGGATTATGTACAACATAATTCACAAATTGAAGTCTTTTAATGCTCTTCAAGAAAAGGTAATAATTTCAGAAACCTTCCTTTAATGTGTGAAGAAAGCAGTATAGTATATGCTGGAAGTAAAAACTGGAACCTTCAAGTTCAAGGTAAGAACTCTGCTGCTTAACTAATGCACTGCTCATAGCTGTCATCATTAATTTATGTTAGCCTCTGTAAACATCAAGAGTATAATAGGCCAATTTCACAACTAAATATAGATGCACATTTTGCCCTTATATAAATGGCAGATTGCTGCTGTAGATCATCGCTGCAGCAACATGTCAGTAAAGATGCACTGTTTGATGGTCTGATGCTCACACAATATATAAAACCAGTTGTAATGGTTGTTTGGAAGCAAAGTGTAACATAGCAGCAAAATTTCATTTGCTCCACAAACTCAGGATATATTAAGCTTGGCTGACAAAGACTGCTTGATGTGCTAAATCAGTTTGACCTTCATTCTTGCCTTATTTTTCTCATTTAACATGTGAAATGACCATTATTTTTCCCCCATGTAAGAAAATATCATGAAATTGATTGCTTAAAACCAGTGTCAAAAACATCTGCAACTGCTAACATTCAATGAAGTATCAAAATCAAGACGCATCCTTAAAATGTTTAAACTAAGATATATTCTGATTGAATAATCATGACCCATTTCTGACTTGTGGTAAAATAGATCAAAAGAGTAATTAAAGCCATTCAATTGAATGCCTTCCCTCATCTTCAGAAAATGCCTTGTGTATGTTTGAACTTAATAATTAAATTAATTGGTTTTAGCCAATGAGCATTTTTATTCTTAACACTTTAAATAAGAGGATTTAATTCCAGAATGAGTCATTAGAATAGTAATAAAGAAAGCTGAGAGGTCCGAGCAATCCTTTTCAACCAATGTTCACCTTGATTCAAATAACCCTTGAATGAACCACAGCAAGACCAAACTATTCATTGTATGCTTTGGTGTCTGCCAAAAACCTCCTGAATCAAAGTGTTTTGTTCTTCATTTTCCCCCAGAACTTTAAGCTATGCAACTGGCAATTCCATAATAATGAAAAACAATCTTGCAGCTTTATCAAGTAATTTCTCTCCACCCAATAAATAGCACTTTACCTTGAAGCAACTTGTATGTTTCACACCTTAAATTTCTATTTACCAAATCAGCTAATCACTTCACAATTGAACTCAGAACAAAAAAAAAATTATCAATTAAAGTGGTTGCAACTCCTGCAAATTATCATTTAGGAATGAAGTAATTGCTTTCATCAGGGCAGAAAAGCCCGCCAGAACAGAAATGTCACTTTAGATTAGTGTTCTCTCTCCTGAAGCTATGGATGACACAGCTGATATAAGACTAAATGCCAAGACCAATCAATTGCTTTTGTGGCTCTGCTCTGAGCTGCTGTAAAAGGGGCCATTTTCTAGGATCTACTCTTCATTATAGTAAATGCTATCTCCTTGGTAACATAATTCCATTTCTCATAAATTCTGTCTGAGCGCATTGTCCTAACAATGGATGTTTGTGGAAAAGAATGCTGTTGGTTTAATGCACAGAATTAAGTGTGAATGGCTGTCAAACTGCTATAGTTTACTAGTTCTTAAACATAAATTGAAGTCTTATACATTAAAAAGAATTCTTGGGGAGAAATGAATGTCCTGAACAAGGGTAAGATATTTGTATTTGAAGGTTCTGTGCTACTGGTTTAGAATTTTGACTATTCTAGTATTTATCTGTTGTGTACATTAAATCAGTCAGCTCACACCAGAGGTGGGTGAACACATCACTTACTTTCTCAGCAGTGTAGTTTGCAAATGTGAAACCTCAGAAGCAAATATGGACTCGTTAGGCAACTGCATGTGATTTGTGAATAGCCACAACTGTATTAAAAGAAAAAAAAAATTTTCTTTCAGCTGAGCCATTCCTGGAAAGCACCCAGATCTTAATTTGTATTGTTCATCCCTCTGAAGTTACAAGAATCTGGGTTGCAGGCTCCAATTAAAAAGAAATTGAAGAAGCTAATATAGTGAGAAAGCAGCAATTCCCTGCACTGCTCTCTTCAGGTCTGAAGTTTAGAAAGAGATTCAGGATCACGGGTCTTTGCCCGACATGGGATAAAGGCTTTCTCATCCCGGTGAGCACACATGTGTAACTTCCATTAGCAGGAACACAAGTCGTGAGCACACATTGAGAGGAAAGTCTACTGCTAAATATTTGAAAGGGTCAGAGCGTCTCTGCTGAAAGGCAAAATGAGAAGGAATAGTGGGCACCCTGTGACCGCAGGACATTTTACTAACCATCTAAAGGGCCACTGATGGAATTCTATCACTCCAAGGAACTACAGTACTAATTTTCATAATATCAATGACAGGAAAGTACGTGTTGTTTCTACGTTTTAAGATTATTCAGTACCGTCAAAGAAAAGCATTGACCTTATTTAGCACCATAATCATAAAAGCAAACATCTTTGAATGTCTACTAAGTTTCAGGGTTTAAGTGCTTCAAGCATCATCCCATTTAATTCATGGTTGCCAATATCAGAAGGGGAGGGGGGGAAGTAACAGCATCTATGAAAAGCAGATCATCTCCGCTGATTATATTTGACCCTAAAACAGTGTTGCTTTCAGACCCTATTTTGGGGGGCAGCTAAATGGGTTTTATATCTTCCCTCTAACTTTCTGCTCTCATCCCCCAAAACTAGGAGTTTTCTTGTCTCAGGGAGGGCTTTCCCTGGATCCTAGACTTTCAGTGCTAAAAGCAGGACGGTCCTGGGCAAACCAGAACAGTTGGTAACCCTGGAAATGTTACTGCCTCCCATCTCACAAATAAGAAGATCAGAGCACAGAGAGAGAAAGTAACTTTGCCCAAGGCCAATGACAGCTGAAGCTAGAATCTGAACCTTGGCAAGATGACCCCAATATGTCCTTCTCACCACCGCACTGCACTGCCTCTAGAGCAATAACGTCCTCGTGATTCCCCTTCTCCCAATTATATTTACACAACCATTAAGTTACCGATAAAGTTTTATATAATTTATAATCATCCATATAAATTCCATCATAATTGTTATGAAAACATTAATTTGTTAATAAAATTTCCGATAAACCCCCTGTTTTTTCAGGCTTATAAACACATTCCAATTTGGAGTAGATAAATTTGCTGTTAATTGCTCTAAGTTCCAAACTAAGTCGCTTTGGAATTCAAATTCAAATGACCTTTCTAGAGGGAAAATTCATTTTTTCCTTTAATTTTTTTAAGTGTGATTTCAAACACTTTTGAAAGCACAACCAAGTAGAAGAAAGCTTTTGAAAACTTTCAAGCTTGATAGGAGAAAGTTGGAAAGGAGAAAGCATGCTTTGACAAGTTTGAAGATCTTTAAGTATGAAAAATGAAAGTTATGGTCATGTGAACACTGCAAACAGCACACGCTTCTACTTAACATCAATGAACACACCATTATACTATAACTGCCTGCATTTCTAACAGAAATAAGTGAAATGGTCATGCTTTCTTTAAACACTACAATTGAGAATACAGGTCCATCAGTCTAAAGAGACAATATACCCTATCCCTACCTTACTGACTTTTTCTTAAAAGACATGTATTTTTATTTAACCTCTCATCAAGGTTCCAGAAGCACGGTATATAGTTACCAGGGGTGTACAGTGTTACAATTTCTAGAGAACACTTAGGGAAATACATATCCTAAGCTGACTAAGGAGGCAAATAAATATATTCTGAAAGAATACTCACTGCCTCTTTGATAGACTTTAGAAACAAATTATGGAATATTCTCAAGATATTGAACAAAGATGTTGAAACAAATCTTCAATGACTGGGGAAATTTTTTTACAATATGTTAAGTGATAAAAGGCAATTCATAAAGCAGCATGTACAGTGGGTCAGACAACTATAGTGATATACCCGTAATTATATATACAGAGAAAATATATCCAAACCAGGATTAATTCCCACAAGGCAAAATATTAAGATCGGTAATTTCTACGTGGTAGAAATTCCTTGTAGGGGGGTCAGAAGATGGGAGGTTGGGGGAGGGGGCAGGAGATAACTAATTTCTGAAGTTTCTTCAATAAACATGTATTTTTAATATAAAAATTACTTCTTGAAAAAAACAACATAAATGTAATTTTATGGACTCTAAGTTGAGTCTCAGAAGCACTATGATGCTCAGAGGTATTTTTCATTTAATAAATGGTTTACCTGACAGTGCTATCAAATGCCATCCTGTCACCACTTCTTGCAATAGTAGGGCCTGAAAAATATTTCGAGAAAATGCTTGGCTTGGTCATTCCTCTAAAAGAGAACTGGAATTGAAAAAGCTGGGAGAGGCCTTCATCCCTCCTCAAGTTATCCCACATGAGTCTCCAATCAAATGACTGAGTCCTTCAGCCAGACAGCCTGGGCTCCTGTGTCTTTTGTGACCCCCCCTAAACCCCAAAGCACTGTGTTGCCCAGTGTAAAATATACCAGCTGCCTGGTTGGGCATGGAGTGTGCTACCATTTAATGACTGACTTTTTCCGTGTGTCACTAACTCCTTGACAACCCGATGGCAGATGCAGATGCTTACCTGGGAGAAAACACAGATAAATAAACACACAAAATATTGCACAGAATGGGCTTCCTGAAGCCAAATCTCAGACCCTGACTCAAGTCTTGGTTAAGAAGCTGCCTCAATTAACGGTATCTTGAGATCTCTACTAAGTTCTATAACACTGACCAAACTATCATAGTCAGGATCATTGTTTCTTCATTGACTGCTACACCTCCCACTTCTAACAGGTGTTGGCCCTCGGTGGTACAGTGGGTCCATGGCATTAGACTACATATATGCAGCAGAGAAGACGTTTATGTGCCAGGGATTATCATATGAGATTTAACCTGAGAAGTCATAATACCTCACTGAGGTACTTTATAAAGCAGGACAACATAGGAAATGCCTGTTTATTTGTAGGCTTCCATTACTTAGTCAGGAACAAAGTCCTTCCAAAACCCTACATTCTTTTGAAAAACCTTGATAGATGCTTAGTCCTCTCATTAAAATCTGACTTGGAGGAACTACAAGTTAAGTTATTCTGAGCCACATGTAACTATGTAACAGGATGATAAAGGTAGGTAATATTTCAATGTATAAAATACATGTTTAAAACATGAAATTAAATAAGGGTAAAATAAATAGGCATTTTTTTTTATTTCATGAGTTTGCAAGCTCCTCATGGAAAAACAAAAGGTTGTACCGTGATACAAGTATACATGAAACTAAAAAGACCCAGTTACCTTATTAGTTGCAAGTCAGCACTGCATTTACTGATATTGAATAATTACAACTTTAATAGTAACATGAATCCAAACTGTTGGTAGAAAGTTCTCAGATGTAGGAAAGCACATGATGATTGATTTGTAAGCTGAGTAAAAGGGACTGTTCAATTGAAACAGGGCAAGGGAAGCCAGCGATTTGCTCAACTGGCCCTTACAACAAAGCCTCCACAAACAGCCTTAGTATCTGAATCCATAAGGCACCAAACAGTAAAAAAAACACAATGTATACCCATGGTTGAATACTTCCTCCCTGACCTGTCATCCCAATACAGTCCTTGACCAAAATGGATATCCCGCAACCTTCTACTCACCCACAGGTACTTTACAGGAGCCCTTTCTTAAATTCACCTTCTGTCCTCTCTGCATCTCATTTTGTTTTGTTTGGGCTGAGATATTCATCTTAAAAGATTTTCCCTCAAGGTCTCCTTTTGAGTTATCAGCCAACAAAAGATCACTTAAGTCTTGAGTTTCACTTCCGAAAACAGTAGCCTTTCCCAACAGCAGAGTGTGGAGGTCAAGGAGTTACCAAGAGCCATTCAGCAACTTTGACTTGTTCCCGTGGCTGTGAACCTGGCAGCTCGGAGCCGGAGCCCTAACCACTGGACCACCAGGGAATTCCCAGAGTCACTTTTCAAATACATACACGTGCACTTGCATGTGTGCGCATGCGTGCGCGCACACACACGCACGCGCACACACGCACACACGCTCACATAAACACACCACTGTTTTAAGGGGACCGAATTATATGTATTGCCCTTCAAACTCTGTTTTCTTCCCCCTCAGTTTTGCCCCCTCATTTGCTTCTACACAGTTTCCCTCTCAGAGAATCACTCATTGGATCTGGTCATATCTCTTCTCATAAAATCCATATATGCAAGAAGAGTGAGTCAGAGTTTTTTGTTGTTGTTGAATTAGTATTAGTCTACTGTAAATGAATTTAAGTTAGAGATCACAAACTCAAAGACCTGCAGAATCCAACGAAATTATACAGGTGAATAAAGAGGACGAGGTGAGAGAAAGCACTGCAAGCGTGACAATAAATGGCAACTGAGCCCTCAGTGTTGAGCAGGTTACAGGGAGTGGTGTGGACTACGGCAAACCGGAGAGCGCTTGCCTAGCCAACAGGGGGCACACATTATTCAGGAAAAACAGTTGTTACTAGATGGCAATGTGGACCCAAAGTTGCCAAGTCTTCCTTTTTAAGAGAAGCCAGAAATCGAGATTGTTTTAAATTAAAATCTTCAATTATTTGAAAATACTGAGCATCTCATTTTAAAAATACAACTTTTTGCAGGCTCCTATGGGTCTCATTTGGCCTGTGGCAGTTAGCAATCTATGGTTTAACACCATTAATAGCCTTCCTGAGAGTAGGATTTAATTATGGGGTACATAAGGCACAGGATATAAAGAGCTATAGCAGTCAGGTGACAATGAAGAATTGAGGAAGAAGCATGAAATGCAGAGAAATGCAGAAAGTTACATTGGAAGAAAAGAAACTGTATTAACAGTTATTTTTCTCAGAGTGGTAGAATTTCTCCTTTCACTTTACTCTGTTTTACACATTTTCTATAAATAATCAGGAAAAAATTCGATCAGTTACTATTCCATAAGATCTAACCTATTATTAAAAGTAGCTCAGAAAATTAAAAATACTCATATGCATATTTGTGCATAGATCCATTCACCACATTTCACCCAAGCAGTTTCAAACATTTAATCACAACTGAAATTTTAGTCAGTTCACCATGATGGCATCATATATAAAAAAATCTTTCGTTAAAAATTAAAATAGCAGAGAGCGATCAAGATGGTAGAGAAGTAGGATGTGAAAAATTAAAACAGCTCTTTTCCAAATGAGTCAGAATGAAACCCCCCCCCAAAATTAGTGATTAAGTTCTGTTGACAATTTCTTAAAGTGCATGCTAAACAAGACTCTGTTGTTATCAGTGCAATAATAAAGTTGAGAGACAGTGTCTTGCATGTATAGTGTGTCCTCAATAAGTATTTGTTGAAAGACAATTGTTGATGATCTGAATGTCCTTAAAAGTCATGATTTAAGACAGTAAACAACACATCCAGTAGTACTGCTCTTGAAATTAAATATACCCAGTAAATCAGTCCTTGGAATGCTCTTATAGTAAAGAAGGGAAGGGAAAGAGAAAGGGAAGAAACACAGATACTCCTCTCTCCCTGCCAAACCTCAATACTCATAAATTCTTCCCTGACAAAAATATTTAAATTCTCAAAACAGTTCTTCCCCTTTCTACACTCTGGAAGTGGTGCTATAGTGAGTACCAAACTGAGGCAAGGAGAAAGAAATGCCAAGAGCCCATGTCGTCTCCCTTTATTAATCATACACTGTCGTATTCAGAACACCAGATCACCGTAAATCCTTCCCACAAGTCAGACAGAAACATAACAGGTGGAAATTTCTAAGGGGAAATCCCAGATCTTCACATAATTACTGCATCTCTTTGCTAGATCTGTGTTGTTTATGTGCAACCAGAAACACAAAAAAGTGGACAGAGGCAGTGCTCCAAAGAGAATGCATAAGAGATCACAGAGAAAAGATTTCAGATGGCAGGGTACCTACAAATTAAGGTGAGCTATTAAATCTCTACAAGTTTCAGATAATGAGACAGCCATCTAGAGAGACCTCCTGAAGTTCAATAAAAGTTTTGGAACTACTGTTTTCCTATAGCTGAATCTCTTCTGCTTCTGGGTATGGGTTTTTTGTCCTCTTATGTATTTATTTTTAAATAGATGAATATTTTATCATTACAAAAATACATCTATTAAGGGAAGCACATCTGCTTCCCCTACTGGGCCTTCTCACTTCCTTCTGGCCATTTGCTCCTAATCTCAGTCAGTATCTTTCTCCCTCTCGGATGGAGGCTGACAGCTCAGGTGGAAGGGAAGGCCATGATGTCTATGTGCAGAGTCTGCTGATGTATGAAATGGATCAGAATGGCACAATTCTAGTCAACTTCACTCACAGCAGGTGCAAACAAAAGAACATTCCTGGGCTTCCCTGGTGGCGCAGTGGTTGAGAGTCCGCCCGCCAATGCTGGGGACACGGGTTCATGCCCCGGTCTGGGAGGATCCCTCATGCTGTGGAGCGGCTGGGCCTGTGGGCCATGGCCGCTCAGCCTGCACGTCCGGAGCCTTTGCTCCGCAACGGGAGAGGCCACAACAGTTGAGAGGCCCACATACCTCAAAAAAAAAAAAAAAAAAAAAAAAAGAACATTCCTATATGACATCAGGCACCACTCTTCATCTGCAGCTTCTAGGACTGACTGTACGGTAGATCCGAAATGAAAAAAACAAACACACACACTCACACACACAATCACTGCTGGAATGTTTCCAGAGCAGATACACTTCAATTTGTGCCTCCCTCCACTGCCTTCTATATATGCAATACTATAAGGAATTGCGTATGACCAACCGTAGGCTACAATTTTATGGATAAACTCTGGTGACATTATAAAATCCGTAAGGGCAAAGAGCAAGTGATTTGCTCATGTCACTAAATATTCAATACAAAATTATAGCTTTCATTTAGAAGCCTTTTTAGAACTTTTTAAAAAAAAAATCGGTCATGATGCATAGTTATCAATACCTGTATGGCCATGATGACGAGAGGGAAAAAAACACCAAGCCAATGCTTACAGAGAAAAATCACCCCAAATTCTTCAACTGCACAAAGACAATTCCTGATTTTACAAAATTTGACATAAATTGTGAACGATATGGCAAGCAGAAAATGAGAGCAAACTTGACTCGTTCCCTAAAGATTTCTATAAGCATCCATTAAAACGGTACTACGTGCTAAATGTAGATTTATATCTTAACATGCAAAATCAAGCACAGGTCTTTTATACTGTGTGTTACAAATGAGTTTGCCTAAATTCCTAGACAATTTGTGCATGAAAAGCAGGAATAAGGAAAATAATGCCTCTTTACTCCATGTCAATGTGCTCAGCTTTCACATGAGCTCAACAGGTATTGTGCGTCCTCGTTTGGATAGCACAGATTTGGGTGAGGGGCTCATACCGCCTGAAGATCCATCCATCCATGCACTTTCACAGCATCAGTTTAATAGATGCTTAGGTGAGGTGGAGGTCATATGAAAACATGTTAGTGCCAAAGAAATTCTACTAATCCCGAGAGAGGGATTTTCTTTTTTTTTTCTTTTTTTCTAAATTTATTTATTTATTTTATTTTTGGCTGTGTTGGGTCTTTGTTGCTGCGCCCCGGCTTTCTCTAGTTGCGGCAAGCGGGGCTACTCTTTGTGGCGGTGTGCAGGCTTCTCATTGCGGCGGCTTCTCTTGCTGCGGAGCATGGGCCCTAGGTGCGGGGGCTTCAGTAGTTGTGGCACGTGGACTCAGTAGTTGTGGCTTGCGGGCTCTAGAGCGCAGGCTCAGTAGTTGTAGCGCACGGGCTTAGTTGCTCCGCGGCATGTGGGATCTTCCCGGACCAGAGCTCGAACCCATGTCCCCTGCCTTGGCAGGCGGATTCTTAACCACTGCACCACCAGGGAAGTTCCGAGAGAGGGATTTTCTATTGAAAAGTAAGAGTTTCCCTCTTCTCTGTGCTCAGAATACTTGTATTCCTTGTCAGGAAGAGGCTGAGCCATTACAGACAGGTTCCCCCTTAGTACTTCATGCTATCAGTGGGAAGTCCCAGATGAAACGGATGTGTGTATGAGTGATTTGTAAGCAGGTCTAGACTAAAGTAACTGACAGATCATTTGGAAAATAAGTAGAGTTAATTAAGTAGGTACAGGTGGTCAACATAAGGAAGCTATTCAATTTAAGGGAAAATATGACTGAGAAAATCACAGTTATTCATTATACTCGAACACTGATCTGTAAGATGTGAGACCTGGGTTCTGGGCCAAGATCTGCCATTAATAGCTCTACAATTTCAGACAAGACATTTAATGTCTGGCTCTGTCTTCTCACCTGAAAAACAAAGGGATTGTTCTCTAGGACATCTTTCCCCTTAAGGATTCTATTTTCACTTGTGTTTTTGTCACATAACATTAGTGGAACTGCTGGGAATATGTCTGACATGCATTAAAGTTATTACCCATTTTCTCTGCAGTTTTAAAATGGTGCGTCCTCCTCCGACCCTCCTCCCTCTCTTCAGCCTGTTAGAATCTAATACAGTCACAGAATCTCCAAAAGTAAATACGCAACTCGACTTTCACATAGGATTCATGTGAAATCCTATGCAATCCATGCAATGAGGTTGCATGGCTATTAAACTCATGGACAACACGTGAAAACTGGCTTAACTAAAATTTCTGATTAATAACAATGAACTACTCTCATTTCCACTTTTCCAAAGGAAAGTCTGGGTCTTCTCCAGAACTGACATAGCAGAGCATGAAACACTTACTCTTGAGTTATGGATAATAACGAATATCAGCTGTCCTAGCTAAAAGAAGAACACCATTTATAGAAGAGTTATAGCTCTGTTTTCAACATAAATTACAACTTTTTTTCCACTGGTGGGTGACAGAGTTTCAAATGATGGCAAAGCTTGTGTTTTAAAGTATGCCTGCTTACTTTCTATGTATCGTATAAGGTCCTCAAACATTCTCACAGGATGTCAAACATATGGAACAAGGAATCAACAAACACATGTTGGTTGCTGTCTAGCATCAGGCTTAAAGCCAGATCAACTCATTATCTATATCTAGTGAGCACCAGTATTTTGGGCACTGTGTAGACACAAATGCAATACTGCTATCTGTCCTCAAGGCAAGTAATATTTATACTTTTTTTCAGCCTGTGTAGCTAACTCCATAGTTCTTCCAAAATATAGGCTTGAATCCCATAGGATGATCTGGACTATGAATGACATGAAAGCAACCACCATAACGCCTTCAGTACCTATTAGGCCATTAAAAACATCACTGGCAAAGGAGCGATACAACCACCAAGATTCCATAGAGTGACTCATGTCCTTAGAGCTTGCTCAAAGGTATGTGACTATTGGAATCATATCAAACTGCATTATTCTTTCATTGACACATAAATCTGATTTGCTGTTAATAATACCTACTATACCCACAAGCATAAGCGGGTCCCAGTGTGTAAGGTCTGAAATTACTTTAAGTACTAAGAAAACAATAGCAAGCTCTATGAACCACATGTTAAATAAAATCTTTCAACTGAAATGTGTGGAGAATTTTTAATAGGTAAACAATGTTTACATTAATTTCACTTGAACTTTTGCAGGCGGGAGCAGCACGTTTTGAGGAGCTCGTGGTCTTGATTTGTTGGTGAATAATATTAAGCTCAAAGTTCTGGAAAGACCCAAACTATAAGTATTCTAAGTTTGGGGTGAATGAAGGTAGAAGCTTAGATGGAAGAGACTAAAAGAGGAAAGGAAGCACCTTTACAAAGAGTTATTATACCTGATAGGCTCCATGCAAGACAGTTGAAATGTGAGCTTCAGTATTCAAAATATAAAAGATACAATCATATGTCTGGTTAACTTACAGGAAATAGTTCCAGAGACAATTTTACACTAACTACAGTGATTTGGGCAATTTTTTAAAATAATACCAGCCAATTTCTCTCCATTATATTCTGCTGGCAGAAAATAAAACATTTTTCTTTGAAATGATTGCCTTTGGTTTTGTTAAATCATGCATTCTGTCAACATGTGGTCACCATTTTTACATGATTTTTCTGCTTCCCTAGAAAAGAATGAATTCACAGTCTGAACCCTGATATAAATATGTAATCTTGCAACTGTTAAGGCTTCTTCTATTACTGCAAAATGAAGAGATAAGAAATGGATGTGGTATCAAAAGAAATGAAACAAAAAAAAAGAAAAAGAAGATGGCCAAATAAGTTTAAAACTCAGATTCTTCCATCTACTTCATAGCTAAATGAAGAAAATGCCTGTGCTGATCATTTTTCTTACTGTAACACAAAGGGATCGTGTGCAGTTCATGGTTTTAAACCACTAATATTTGAAAACAAATTTGAAAACCCTACTTATATCAAGAGATGTGTTCTAGCAACTTCACTGTAGCTAGCAAAAGGTTATAGGAGAAGAGGTTATAATAAAGTCTGAAAAGAAGAAATATTATGTTGTCATTAATTAAAGACTTTTTGGATGTAATTATAAAATGACTGGGCTAAAATTGCTTCCACTAACTATGTCATCCTCTAGGATGGACATCCTTATCTCCAACCTCCAGTCTGTACATTTTTTAAAGCTAAATTACTTTGCAAAAAGTGTAGATATTTGTTTTGTTGCTGCCCATCTGGGCTTCTGTTAATGATACAGTGAGACCATACCTCTTTCTAGGATAATCACTGCAATGCTGTTTCCCCTCGTAGTGGGATTTCCCAGAGTGGGCGCTCACAAAGCATCCTTGACAACGTTGGTTTGACTTTACACAATAGCTTGAGCCTATAATCGAAAGCACACTGCATCTCAAACTAACTTACAGAAAGAAATCCCCACAATGTTAATCCTAAGTAAAACAACTGAGATACTTCAAATGAGTATAGAAAAAAAATTTCCAGATGAATCTTGAATTGAATAAAAATATAAAGGGCCAAAACAAAGTGAGAACTTGTATACATGAAAACAGATGGTAAAAGAGAAGACTCTAACACTCAGAAAGACAAGTACTAGCAACTTGACCAGACTCAAAACACATTTTAAGAGTATAGGTAGAGGAGACAGTCATTTGTTTCCTCCCTCTGCAGTTAACATGTAAAGTAAATTAAAATGTAAACCACAGAGGATGCTACTTAAAAAGAACTTCTACCACCAAGTAGCAAATGAGGCAAATGTTTAGATAAGATTTCAATCAAGGGGACTCTCTGCTTGCGATAGAACGGTCTGAGTCTCAAGAGTACAATCACCATATAAAAAGCACAGGGAAATTAATGCTACTTCTTTGTCAAGGTAAAACCTCAACTTACTAGAACCCAGCTGGAAATTTCAACTTCATCAGAATGATTTTTGTACTCTTGACTTCTTGGGTGAGGAAAACACAAGGAAATCACCAAAACAGCAAACAGTAACAGTTCTTTTTTCTACCAACCACAACTCTCAGATGTTTTGTAAAGTGGATACATATTCACCCCCATTTTCTGCACTGTCCATATCTCCATTCTACAGTGGCCCATGTGGTTCAGAAAAAAAATGACCTCAGTCTTGGCAAAAATCTGAATAATCAAAACCCAGTCTCTGTCTAGGATCCTATACTCAAAGCATGGGGAAGTACTGATTCCCAGAAAGCAGCAGAGTAGAGCGGGCACTAGACAGAACTTCTCCTCCCTGGGCCTCAGGCTTCTAATTTATAAGATGGATGAGAAGGGTATTTACTAGAGGGTCTAAGGCCCCTCCCCCTCAGTTCATATATCCATTTCATTCCAAGAATTTCACCAAGGGAGTTAAAACAAAAACACTATTTTGCCTAACTCAGGATTGACTAAAATATAACTATGTAGGATGCCATATTTTCTAATCAGACATCAAATAGCAATGTCATGATATATATATAATACAGGCATCATCACTGACTCCAAAAGAAGGGTTTCCAAAGGCCTGACTGGTGTTCGGTTGGCCCATACTGGCAAGGCCCACCTGCCAGCATCCATTCTGAAGTGTTAGTGTCCAGGTTATACCACGTGTTAAATATTTGAACTTATACCCACGTCTAAAGGCTATCTAGTTCAAGAGAATTTTTCCTAATCATTACACTATGTGATCTATTTTTAAAAACATTTACAAAACTTAAAGAAATTATAATCCATTCCTTGTATTTCCCATTGGCCAATGTTTAAAAACAGATTTTAATAAAAGTAGCTAATAATTGAGCACTTACTATGTTCTTAGTGCTATGCTAATTAATTGCTTCATATGGTTTTTCTCACCAAATCCTTAAACAACCATATGGTTATGTATTCACAGATGAGGGCAGGGAAGTTTAAAGCGGTCACATTATTTGCCTAAAGTCTCCCAGCTAAGTACTTGAACAGCCAGGGTTTAACCCCAAATTAATCTGTCTGTCAAAGCGCTCCTGTTCAACCACCATTGCCAACACCTAGCAGATGAGCCGAACGGGAAGAAAGGATGTGTACGTTCTAACCATTGAAGGTACAAGGAGGTCACTTTTAAATCATATAAGTTACTGTTTTTGAAAACCTCATCAGCAAATTTAGATGACTTTCTAAAATTCCAGGATTTGATTCTAGAACCTAGGATTGTTGTGGTAGAATTAAGAAGTCTTTTTTTTTTTTTAATTTATGAGTTCAGTTTACATAAATTTGGAAATAAAATAACACGGTTGCTTTGTGTGGCCATCTGCCACTCTCATAAGCATCTCTAGCTACAAAATTGAGAATACTGGTAGTTTTTCTGTGGAGTTAATTGAAGCCTTCCTAAGAATAATTTTAATTCAGTGTTTTAGAGCCAAACTCTGCTTTATGATCCACATTTCACATAGTATTTCTGAAAAGTAGAGCGAGCCAAGGGTCTGATTGGCATTTTGAAATCTTTCAGATTAAAACATGATCCAGCTATTTTCTGCTATTCATCTAGTGTTGATCCCAAGACCCATATAAGTGAAAGTAGTTTTCCAAGTTCAGTGTAGGCATGACCTACAACGCTGAACAGAAAATCAGCCCATAAGAACTTAGACCATCTTTCTATCTTTACTGTTATGCTATCACCTCGCTTAATTATCTATGTTCCCTCTACCTTTAATTCTGTAATAAAAATGGCTAAATGTTCCGCAACAAATTTATAAGGCTTAACATTTGGTTACAAAGTACAAAAGCATATCACATATGGCTTTAAATTACTGTTTCTTCCCAGCACTTTCTTCCATCCAAGGATCATCTTTTATAATTTCTGCTGATAAACGCCTTTTTTTTTTTTTTTAAGTAGTTCCTCAGTTAGAGCTCACTCTGGGGATAAAGGCAGCAACTCTCTTCAGTTGCAGTAGGATGCACACATTTGCGCATTCACTGGTGACTCTGTGTGTGTCTTAATTCAGCCGTGGTCTCTGAAAAGACTCAGTTGCTTTCCCTAAATTTCATTTTGACCATTTACAAAATGAGAGATTAAAGACTCACCAATATTCTGAATACATTATGTGAATTATGGAAAGAAAACAAAGAATTTGGAGGGAACGTCCCTAAGCATCCATTCTTATCACAACAAAAATAGCATTGCTATCTATCAGAAAGAGAGGAGACGGAAGTGAACAACAGTAATTATCCAACCTATAATTTGTCCTGATGGCAGAGTAACCTTTTGCAGACTAAGAAAAGGTCTATAATGATGAGCCCTAAAAGAGAGTACCATAAATACCAGTTTGGGGAGGGGGGGGTGCCAGAACAATATCCTAAGACTAACTGAAGGGCTATAGCATCCCACATGCAGGAGACACAGAGTCCCACATATGTGTCATCTGTGGGGTCCAGGAAGGCATGTGGAGTGTGTGATAGTTAACCGTGCCACGAGCAAAATTAAAACATACACTTTATTTTCGCCCCGTTTTCTTCTTTCCACTCATTTGCGCATCACATGGCATCCAGTAGGAGAAACAACCAACCCAAGAGTTCAGGATTCGATTCAGAGTATTTTATGTCTAAATTAAAATACAAATATTTGAAGAAATATTTTTCAAAATGTAAACAACATTGATGAATATAAAGGCAAAAGCAAAAGTCCCCTAGCCTCTAAGTCTTTCTATCCCCCCCAAAATCACTATAAATTATTTCCTGTGTATTTCTCAAAAATGGATATATACTAAAAACACATATACACAAACCTCATCTTATTTACATGAATAAAATCATCTTCTTGACCTTGTTCTGAAACTTGCAAAGACATGTCTTAAACTTCAGCACATATAAGTCTACCACGATCTGTTTAAATACTACCCAGCATTTCGTTGGATGAATGTAGTAATTTATTTATCCAGTTGCCTACAGAAACATATTTAAGTTGTTCCTAAATTTTTGATATTAGAATACTGAAATAAACACTTCTACACATTTTCTTGATTTATTTGTAGGAGTTTGTCAATAGAGGTAGAACTGCAGTGTAAAAGAACATGTACATTTAAAAAAATCTAGAATAGTATCAACACCTAACTCAAATGAAGTGAATCCTTCATCTCCATTTGTGAGAAGAAAATCTTTTGATTTAGTTTTTTGACAGTGATGAAAATAATATAGATTCATGAATCTACTTGTATGTATAGATGATAAAAAGTTGTGTTTGTATTGTTTTCTGCCTATCTTTATACTGTAATAGAATTCCACACATTAATTCTAATACTTGGAATTATGTGGAATTGAAACACTCCCCCAAATATTCATATCTAAATAGCAATTAATGTGAATGTTACAAAAGTACAAGATATTTCAAAATGTATAAAATGATCATATGTTACAAGATCCTGCTATACCCTAGTTGCTTTTCCACAAAGTAACTAAAACATAATGTAAGTGAAAGTATGTGTAGAGATTGCGAGCTGGTGGCCCATAGACACTCATTTGGTTTTTGGCGTAGAAGTATTAACCTTAGGCACAATTGTCTGAGGTAAGAAGTTACGTTAGTGGTCAAAAAGGTCATTGCACGTAGTAAAATGTCCTCCCTTTTGTTTTCTAACATGTTTAAATTCTGAATCTACACAACAATAATTAATTTTCATCCCACTCAATGCTCCCTCCTGGGCCTCGCTCAGTGTATAGTCCAGATAACAAAGGCCACCATGGAACTCTGTGAGCAGCCAAACGAGGTGAAACATGCTATATCCCCAAGTGCTTAGTACACAATACATGATTTTATGAACCTCTCACCTCTAGTGTACGAACACATCCCTGAAAATTAAAGTGTGAAATTACAACACCTTTGTCCTTAAAACAAGCACGATCTGCCAACAATGCTCTCTTCTGTGAACTTTTGGCACCGACAGGGCAGAACGCAATACCCTGTGCCTTCAGCTGCCAGAGACATGAAACTAGCTCCAAAAGGAAGAAGCAAGGTAAATTGTTTAGGCCCGTGACCTAACGTTCTCCTTGGCATAAAAGAGTTTTTTCTTTAGGCTTCCAATAAATGTAGCCAGTTGGAAAGGAAATAAATTCATTATTCTATACACAGTGAGTAATTCAGATAAACAACTTCCAATGCTTAAAAATCTATTTTCCCATTTCTTTAATTTTCATGGGAAACTGTTTTCCCATTTCTTTAATTTTAAAGGAATTATCCTTCAATCCTCTCTGAAAAATCATCACTAATTCTTAAACACAGACTCAACCAGAAATAAAAAAGAAAAGTTATGCCCAAATACCTATCTCTATCTCTACTTTTCAATCAGGTGTGATGTCTGTTTTCTTCATAACTTATAATAAGTCTATAAAGATATGTAGGAATATTCAGTTGATACCTTTCTGAAGACAATTTGGAAATAAGAACAACTCGATGGCAAAAAGTTTTATTATGCTGTTAAAAAATATATTCCCAGACATAATATTCCTCCCTGACAGTACTGGGTCCTGAACAGAGTTGGAAGTGCTAGGGTGATTTAAGAGTCAATCAGTGCAACATATTGACTGGTGAAGCCACTATGGAAAACAGTATGGAGTCCTCAAAAAACTAAAAACAGAGCTACCATATGACCCAGCAATTCCACTCCTGGGTATACATCTAAAGAAAATGACAACACTAACTCAAAAAGATACATGCACCCAAATGTTCATAGCAGCATCATTTACAATTGTCAAGATATGAAATCAACCTAAGTGTCCATCAGCAGATGAATGGATAAAAAGGAGGTGGTATATACATACACACAATGGAATATTACTCAGCCATAACAAAGAATGACGTTTTGCCATTTGCATCAACATGGTTGGACCTGGAGGATATTATGCTTAGTGAAGTAAGTCGAACAGAGAAAGACAAATACTGTACAGTATCACTTACATGTGGAATCTGAAAAATGAATCTAACAAATCAATTTAACAAAACAGAAACAGACTCACAGATGTAGAGAACAAACTAGTGGTTCCACCGGTAGGAAGAGGGAAGTGGCAAGGGGGGAGTTAGGGATAGGGAATTAAGAGGTACAAACTACTATGTATAAAATAAATAAGCTATAAGGACATATTGTACAACATAGGGAATACAGCCAATATTTTATAACAAATTTAAATGGAATACAATCCATAAAAATATAGGGTCACTATGCTTTATACCTGACAGTAATGTAATATTGTAAACAAACTATACTTCAATCAAAAAAATCTTTTTTAAAATTTACTTTAAAAAAATTCCCAGAGATAATCCTCCATGACAGTACTGGGTCCTGAGAAGAGCTGGAAGTGCTAGGGTTATTCAAGAGTCAATTAGTCCAACATATATGTGCTGAGTGTCTTCTATACAATGAAACTGTGGTAGGCACTAGGGGTTGCAATGCCATGTATGTAGGGAGTTTATAATCTGGTGGAGATAAAAGACAGTTACACAAATAAATGTTACAGCACAGAATGGGGTAAGTGCCATAAGAGAGGCAGAAACCAAACATGCAAGATGAATATTTGTGTCTTCAAATGATAGGACTCCAATTCTCCTTAATAGTCCCTCTCTTCATTCAAGCATTCATTTATTTATTCAAAAAAAAAAAAAAAACACATTACCTGCACAATGCTAAGAAAAATGGATACAGGGAGAAACAGAAGAGACAGAGGTCTAGCCCTTCTGAAATCTTCCTTTTAATGGAAGAGATAGCATGAAATAATTATATGAGAAGAGAAATAATAAACATACCAATAATAATCATAACTGACATTTACTCAGTGCTTACTGTACATCAGTGAGCTAAATGCTTGACATGTATTATCTTGATAATCCTCACAGCAACATTATGACGCAGGAAGCCACTGAACTGAAGCTGATATGGTCCATGGCATCAGACTGCCTGGATTGGAATCCTGACACTATCACTTGTTAGTTATGTGATCTTGGGCAAGTGACTTAACCTCTCTGTGTCTCAGCTTTCTTATTTGTAAAATGGAACCAATACCATGTACTGCCAAATTTAAGATGCCATTGACAATAAGACACATCCAACTTGCAGAGATGTTGGGGAAAATGTATCTTCGACTCTACGAAATAAGGTAACAATGTAAAGTAACATCTATCACATATGGCTGTTGTGATGATTAAAGAAAAAATGTAGAGCATCTAGAAGGGTGCCTGGCATAAGTGTTCAGCAATTATTAGCTATTATCAGCTATTATTTTAAGTATACCCATTTTTTAAAAAGGGAAGCAAACTTACAACAAAATTAAGTGATACAAGAAAAGCCCAGGCCTATGAGAATTGGTATCAAAAGATTAATCTAGAGTAGAGTTCAAAAAGCACTACTCAAGTACAGGGATATTCAAGTCACAAACTAAAGAATAAACAAGAGGAATTAACAATATAAAGGTGAGGAGAATTATGTTCCAGGAATAGGGGAGTATGTATGAAAGTCATAGGCAGGAAGAGCAAAGCATAGGCAAAGATGAGAAAGAAGCCAATACAGCTAGAGAACAGAGAGCAAGCTGGGGTAACAGGGATGGGGGTTGGAGAAGCAGCCACAGCAAGACCCTGCAGGGCCTTCCCTACCCTGGTGAGGAAGTACTGTCTTTATCCTGACAGTAGTGAGAAGCCATAAAGGGTAATGGAGCTGCATTTGCACTGCTTAAGACTAACTGGAAGAAGACCAGTTCAAAGGCTAATGTGGTAATGCAGGAATGAGAAGATGCTGACTTGGACTAGAGCAGGTGTTCTCAACCTTGGCATGACTGACATTCGGGGCTGGATAATTGTGTGTCTCTGGGGCTTTTCTTTTCATTACAGAATGTGTAACAGAATGCGTTTCTACCCACTTGGTATCAGTACCAATCGCTACATTGTGACAACCGAAAATGTCTCCAGTTACTGCTAAATGTCCACCTGGGGACAAAATCTCCCCTAGACGAGAACCACTGGACTAGAGTGATCTCAAGGGAATTTGAGAGAGGGAGCTAGATTCTGGAATCACTAAAGAAAAGAAGTCAGCAGGGCTTGTTGATGAATTGAATATAGCATGAAGGAGAGACGAGTAGAAGAATACATTCCTATCCAGGGTTTCTGATTGTGTAACTCAATAGGTGGTGATGTCATGCGCTCAGAGAGGAAACACTGGAACTGGATCAGACTTGAGGGGCAAATCAAGAGTTCCGTTTCAGAGTTGCAGAATCTGAGCTATGACATTGGAGTGGTCCTGATGTTGCATATGCACTTTGATATTCAGACAGAATATCAGAAAGGAAATCTGGTGAGAGGGTAAAATACTTGAGAGTCACAAAGAGAGATGGCAATTGAAGGTATCCATGCAAAAAGTTTCACTTAGGGCTTCCCTGGTGGCGCAGTGGTTGAGAGTCCGCCTGCCGATGCAGGGGACACGGGTTCGTGCCCGGGTCCGGGAAGATCCTACATGCCGCGGAGTGGCTGGGCCCGTGAGCCATGGCCGCTGAGCCTGCGCGTCCGGAGCCTGTGCCCCGCAACGGGAGAGGCCACAACAGTGAGAGGCCCGCATACCTCACCAAAAAAAAAAAAAAAAAAAAAAGTTTCACTTAAAAAACACTTACATTCTATTGCTTCATTGCTGGAGACCAGAACATCTCTACAATAAAATTATAAAAGCCCTTCAGTAGTGTAAGATAATGTCTTACAAAACTATTGCAGTAATTTAAGCCAAACAGGTCTCCAGATGCACAGGCACAAGAGTGTACTTACACTGGAGAGAGAGAGTTAAGCAAAATGTAACTTAAAAGTATGCATGGTTCACCTCAATCAAGGATGCTTTTATATGGATTTGCAAATTTAAATTTGCAAAGCAAAGTTAAAAATGAAGATCAAGAGTGACTTTTTTTCAGTCTCTACTTGTCTTTTTGCAGAAATCAGTGATCGCCTATCCCAGCATCTTGAATTATATTCTGATTGCAGCTACCTTGACTGAGGCCCAAGCATTCCTCATCAGAGCTCAGATTCACGTGATTTCTTCCCTAGTGGTGTATGATAACATAAGAAAGTTCAATTCTTAATCACTTCAGACCTCTAGAATTTTTAAGACAGAGTCCATGACCTTGGGGATTGCTTGCTGGAAGGAAACACAACAACAACAAAAAAACCCTAGCTTAGTTCTATTATTTAGCTCCCAAATCTTAACCTTGACTCACAGTGTCCCTCACTGCCAAAGCAACCAAAAAGAACATCTGCTCTTCCTGAGCGGCTCTCTTCCAAAATTTTCCTCGGCCAGCATTATAACACAGTCCAACAAGACCAACCCTTGTATGAGAGGGGAGTGTGTGTACCTGTGACTTCTCAAAAAATTCTCCATTCAATCAAGAACACACTTGCTATCTTTGGGGCAATATTATTTTACACAAGAATCCTTACCGCTTTTCTTTTAAAATATCTAGGGATAATGCCAGATTAACTCCAACTGAACATAAATACAGGGGGAAAATGACACCCAACTGGATCCACTTTGAAAAGCATGATTCATTTCCTCATTATGGAGCTAAGTGTACCTTGCAGAAATCTGAACTACTTGGACTTTAAAATTACAGTTATTTTTCATTATCTGAACATTAACACGAGTTACACAAAATAGTACCTGAGTATCTATGTGAGACCTTCATTAAAGTCACAAACAACCTGAATCTCAGAAAGAAAAAAATCAGACAACAATACCAACATGGGATCAGAAGAGATGTGTTTATAAACTCTGAGGAGGGAAATGGTTCTTACCTTTATCTCTGATATTCTAGGATGAACTTTTGCTTCCAGTTCCTCTGCTATACTAGAAGTATTCATGATAAGAATCCTGAAAAGGCTAACAGGATAATCTTGATTGGCTACAAGTTCTAAATACAACCCTTTTGTGGAGAAGAATAGACAGGGAAGATCTACCTAGAGAGTATTTCCTTTTCATTCATTCATTCATTCATTCACTCAAATAGTTCTTGAAAACCAACTGAATGACAGTCACAGGCATTCAAGGATGACTGAGACATGATCAAAGATGTTACAACTCAGTAAAAGGCAATGAACAAGTCAGACTGTCTTTTGGTTTCAGATTGTCTGCGAGCCTTCGCTATCTTCACATCCCACAGGAACTTCAAAACATGAAACTAAGATCTTCACCTTCCCATGACAGCTTGACTCTCCCCAGTGGTGTCTGTTCTTGTTAAGTGGCACCGCCCACTGTCCACAACAAAACACTGAAGCATCCTGTATTTCTTCCCATAACTTCCTCGTATATCCAATCACTTACAAATTCTCTTAGCCCTAATAATTTCTATAATCTACTTCTATCCATGTGTGCTACCACCTACTCTAAGCTACCATCATTTTTCCTGAACTACTGCAATAACCTCCTTCCTAACTCCTTTCTTTGTGGACCACTTCCAGTCTTTTCTCATCACTATAATCAGAGAAGCCTTTCTGCCCTGTTATCTGCTCAGGTCTCTCTTCTACTCAACTTTACATGGCTTCCCACTGCCATTAGCATAAGCTCCAAACTCATCAACATGTTTTAAAGGCTTTGAACAGCCCCTGTGTCTTCCCCGTTCCACAGCCCGAATTTACACTCCAGCCATAGGAAGCTCCTCTCTCGCTCTACTCTCCAGGGCCTCTCCTGGCTGGAATCATTCCCTTTACTTCTTCCCCCTTTCCTAGATAAGACCTACTCATCCTTCCCAACTACCACCAGCAGTCGCTTCCTCTAAAAGTTTGAATCAAGCATCCTTCTAAAATGCTCTGTGGCACCCTATTCTTCCCAATTAGAGTACCAACCACACTAGGTTCAAACTGCTTGTTTAAACAACTAAAGTATAAGCTTCAAGAGGGCAGAAAAAGCAGTCCAGGATACTGTGAAGCTACAAAGAAGATAGTGGCCAATTATATCTCAAATCAAGGATGGCATCATTGGATAGGGAGTCCTTCAGACAAGTCATTAAAAATGAGAGTTTTCAGGGATAATGGCAGTAACAAGTTGGGCGTGCTGGAACAAAAGGAGCATCACGAGGAAAATGAGAAATCATAAAGCAGTATGCAACGTACGGTGCACATACATATGGCTTGAAAATGTGACGAGTGGGAGACTGTGAAGCTGAAGAATTCAGCAAGGGTCAGACCACAGAACTGTTTAAAGCTGATCCAGGGAATTCAGCCATTTTATTTAGACAATGAGGAGTCATTAAAGGATCATAAGCAATGAAGAGACGTGAGTTTAGTGCACGTTAGGAATATGGCTCTGAATTCAACGAAGAGTACAATTACAGGATTACCAGGGATACGTAGGAGGGAAGAATAAGGACACTGTGCAGCTTTTGGCCAGGAGATCATGTGGGCCTGAACTTGGCATAAAGAGACATGATAGAGAAGATGGATGGAAAAGCATTTGATTTAAGTCCTGGGCTTAGATGAGCTGTAGGAGACAGCCTAGAGTGAGACAGCAAAAATCCAAGGATCAATTTCTTAAGTCCATCAAAAGACACAGGAGGGGCTTCCCTGGTGGTGCACTGGTTGAGAGTCCACCTGCCGATGCAGGGGACGCGGGTTCGTGCCCCGGTCCGGGAAGATCCCACATGCCGCGGAGTGGCTGGGCCCGTGAGCCATGGCTGCTGGGCCTGCGCGTCCGGAGCCTGTGCTCCGCAGCGGGAGAGGCCACAACGGTGAGAGGCCCGCGTACCACACACACAAAAAAAAGACACAGGAGTACTAGGGGGAAAAGGAGCCATAAAGGCAACTTGAAGGAAGCTAGTAGGATACCAAAACAGGCAGCACTGAAATCAAAGGAAGAGAGATTTTCTGGTAGAAGGCACTTGTCCACAAAGTCAAAAGAGGGGGAGTCAAAGAGACCACTGGGGCTTCCCTGGTGGCGCAACGGTTGAGAATCTGCCTGCCAATGCAGGGGACACGGGTTCGAGCCCTGGTCTGAGAAGATCCCACATGCCGCAGAGCAACTAGGCCCGTGAGCCACAACTACTGAGCCTGCGCGTCTGGAGCTTGTGCTCCGCGACAGTGAGAGGCCCGCGCACCGCGATGAAGAGTGGCCCCCGCTCGCTGCAACTAGAGAAAGCCCTCGCACAGAAACAAAGACCCAACACAGCCAAAAATAAAATAAAGAAAGAAAGAAAGAAGCTTTCATTAAAAAAAAAAAAAAGAGAGAGACCACTGTATGTTGACAATTAAGTGGTCACTGCCAGAAGAATTCCCTCAGAGTAGAAGGATGGGAGATGGTGGGAACAAAGAGGCAGGTTCCCATGGAAAAGCAGAAATTTCCAGCATACATTGTAGTTTTGTGAAGCGAAGGAAAGAAAAAATAGCTAGAAGGGGACATGGAGTGAAGAGAAGTTGTTTTAATGACAGGAAGATCTGAGCCTGTTTACATGTTGGCATGAGAGAGTAGAGAGAGTAATTATAAATGACCACTGGATGAAACCAGATCTCCATGTGGACAATTACAAACTGAGTGTAAAGGAAAAAGTTTGGAACTTAGAGTGGAAAAAAATATTTCACAATGATTACACTCCTAACATTGTCAAATTCAATGGTAATAAAAATTAAATAGCATTATAATAAAATTATACTGATAACAGGTGGTGATTATCATCTAGTAATACAACTATATGCCCACTCATTTTACTGCTACATTTGTTTTGCTACCATCTTTAAGCGTGTTTTCTAGGGAAATTAAAATGATGCCATTTATTTAAACTACCTATAAAATAAAATATGCTATGAGACATTGCTTAATCTGATGTAACTGAAGAAACAGCATGAAAAACAAAGGCAGCTGAGAGGTATCCCAGAGAAAAGTGTTGAAAATTTCAAACTACTCAACGTCTTTGCTACTATGAAAAGACAATCAGGAAAAACATAAAATGTATTTTTAAAAACTATAACTACAACATTTTCAGTTAGTAAATTTGAAATCTAAATCCAGTATACACAATTGCCACCTTCCAAAAAGGGTCCATGTGATTTATTCATTCAATCGATTTTTCACTCATCAATCATTTACTGATTACCTATTGAATGCTCTGTATACATCCCTATACCTGTAGGAAGAGAGGGGCGTTTCAAGAAGAAAGTTCTTATACTTAAATAATTTACTATATTATTGGGAGAAAAACCATACACACACATGGTAGCCAGAGAAGAACCACAGAGAAACAAAGACATAAGTGAAGAGCATTGTAAGGTTTGTCTGAATATATGTCAAAAAGCAAAGAAACAGTGGTGTCAGATGGAAAAGGATTTCAGGAAGATTGTTTGCTTGCCTTTTACATGGAGTAAAAACTGGCTGACAGAAAGTAAAAGGAGAATATTGGTAAGGAAAATATGTGTAACCCCAGACAAAAGACTTTTCATTTTTGTCATCTGAATCACTAATCACATTTTATAGTAGCCATTTAATTTTAATTTTTTCCTCACTGACATTAAATAAAAATGTTAACAAGTTACCAATTAGGCAACATAAAAGCATTATTAAGCATCACCTTCCAAACTACTCAATGTTTAAAAGATAAAACTTGAAATTACATTAACAATTTTTTCAAGTTATACTGCAGAAATATGAAATCATGACAGAATTCTTCTGGAATCAAAAGACAGTAAATTATATTATGGGAGGGACTTTTTGTTCCATTATTTCACTATGCAAGATTTAGATATTCCCTTTCCCTATTTTATGCCTGTTTTTCATATTTGAACCTACACAATCTGATTATCTGACATCACTTTCTCCTTTTAGTGCCCAATCCTTATTATGGATGATTTCAATATTCATGTGAGTAACTATAAATACTTCCTTCCTCTGCCTCCCCCCCATGTTTTTGCTTCCATAAATATACACAAACCGTGTACTTTCACTGCACATCTACACATTCATACTAGTGACCTTGTAATCTTTGAGTACCGAGTTTCAGATTTATCTAATTTGGTTCCCCAGCTGTTCAATCTGAAATCACCACCGCCCAGTGCTATTTCCCTCATTCGGGAGAACATAAATGCCATGTGAGGTCAGCTCAAAGACTAAGGCTATAACATCAAAGAATCTTTTATTGAGGAGTATTCTCACAATATTAAAGTGGTGGAAAAATATGAGGTACATGCAAAAACGTTCCTATATTTCCTCATAGACCTGGTGACAAGCATATGAAACTTCCTAGCTTCAATTCTATAGCCATATCCTCACACATTTACCTCCAAGCTCTCAGCTCTACTGAATTCAATAAAACATTCCACTCACTCCTACCCTGTCCTTTACTTGAGGGTTAAAACATGGAAGGTTATTTGCTACATTGAGAACATGTACACTCTTACAAACTATAAGAATTAACTTCAAAGATTAACTGCATTGTTAATGCAAATAATGCAAATACCAGGTAAAACAGTGCTTTCCCTTTTCCCAACAGAATTGACACCTGTCAGTCATACTCTGATTCATCTCAGCCACGTCTGAGAGGAATGTATTTTTAAAACAAGTTCTCATAAGATTTTTTTTTTTTTTTTTTTTTTTTTTTTCGCGGGCCTCTCACTGTTGTGGCCTCTCCCGTTGCGGAGCACAGGCTCCAGACGCGCAGGCTCAGCGGCCATGGCTCACGGGCCCAGCCGTTCCGCGGCACGTGGGATCTTCCCGGACCGGGGCACGAACCCGCGTCCCCTGCATTGGCAGGCGGACTCTCAACCACTGTGCCACCAGGGAAGCCCCTCATAAGATTTTTTAAGACACCAAAACCATCAAGAATTTTCTCTCTCTCACCCTAATCACTCCAACCTTATATCAGAAAATGTTCTTCACAAATATCAAATTCACCAGATGGCCTCTGTTCTACTTACGTGTTTTAATTTCTATGACCATTTCTCAAAATCCCTGCTTTGAGTTTTCTTTTAGCTACCCTCTTCATTCCAGCCATAAATTTCCATCAAATACTCGGCCACTTTCTTCTCTTCTCTATTACTTTTTTTCCTTTATTTTAATCTGCCTTCCAGTATTTTGCGTACTTAATGTTGACTGTTAAGGTAACCAGGAAATGACATGGAATCGAATATAAGAAAACATACATTTTACCAACTTTTCTCTTTCTCTCTCCCCACCTTTGTCAGAAGCACTGTGTGCCACACTGCACTGCACGCTGGGGCATCACTGTGGAAACTACTGTCCATGTCTTTGCTTCAGGCACTCACCTTCCTGTGGAGTTGACACTCATCTCGCTCTTCTCTGACATCTGGAGCAATATTAAACATTGGCCCTTCCTTAATCCTCAAGGTGTCCCCTTAGCATCTTACTGCTTTTTTCTCCTTTTTCTCTAGTTCCCTCTGAGTGATTCATGGTGATTTATTCTAGGTTATCAGCAGCTGGCCACAAACCAAATCCAGCAGGTTCTGGAGACCAGAATGTAAACCCAAGGGCTCAGACTGAAAGTGGCTATATGAGAGCTGCAGTGTCAGTGTCTCCTGCAGAGCCATAATTCCACTACTATAAAAGCTAAGAGTTACTGTGCATTGGGAAAATGGAGGCTTCGTGCACATAGTATCTAATACAGCTAAATTTCATAAACATACAGGAGAAATTTATTTATTGAAATGCTTAATTTACTGAAGACAAATACCCTCATGTCTCCCAACTACACAGAATAAATTTCAAAGGAGTCTTCATTTTCCTCCTTTCCAGAGATGTCACTACTAGTCAGACAGCGCCATCATCGCTGGAGAATGTAGAAGGAGAGTCAGAAGCTCTAATATAGACCCACCGATTTATTAAAGTGTTGCTATACTTCCATACCAGTTTTTAACTAATCTCATCCCTGTACCCACCTAGTGCAACAACTTAAAAGGCCCTAGGACACTGCTCCGGTGGCCTATGTTCTGATGAGTCCAGTGTCCAGGACAATCTGTTGTTAAACCTTTTGAATATCACTCCTGGATGGAAATAATCCATTTTGCAATTAGAAAACAATAAATTTTTGAAATTCCTGCCTATTTTTCACCTCCTACATCTCATCTATTTTCTTCCCAGTATGTCTTTTTACTTTGATGTTGCCTCTGTAAAGTACAGTCTTTCTAGTAAGTTTCCTTAATTAACTTAAACTGTTTTCCACCAACCAACACAAATTCAGTCCCCAACTGGTCCCACTAACACACCCTTTTAAAGCTCAGATTTGACTCTACATATTTATTACTCGATATTTTGATTACACACTTGCCTACTTTGTTTCCTTTTAGGAACAAAAATGTCATCCAAAACCTGCATAAGATCAGTGTAGAAGTGACATGGGTAAAGAGAAGGAAAGAAGTATAGGATTTGACACAAGTCTTTTACCTTAGACACCAACTTATTTTAAAATGAAAATCAGTTTGCTCCATATCTTTTAGACACTTGACCCTGTATCACACATAAAGACTACCGCCTCAGCACACAGAAAACTCAGCACTTCCAAGCTGCCAGTGCCTAGCACGGTGGGGTGCCTTCACGAGAATGGTGCAATAAGAAAATGCTTCTCCAGGTTGACCAACTTTGCCAAGTTTTAGTCATCATAATTTGACTATTATAGTAAAAAAGGAAGCCTATCCAATGCCCAATTCTTAAAGTTGTAAATATCCCTGCCCGAGAGACAGGTATCTTCCCATCTGGGAAGGGCCTGCTCTGCAACCAGCAGTGTTATTTCAGGATCAGTGAGGGAGAAGCTCAACTAGTCACGGCAGTGAAATAGAGCCTGATGATCAGTGATGCGACAGACATCACAGTCCAACAACCCCCATACCCTACTCTTGAATAACTGGTCAGTGACACGGAAACACTAAAGTATGTATGATTTTTCACGGACAACGTAACGTTTTCAGGTATATAGATGAAGCACCTTTACTACCCTCCTAAGATTGACCAATTGGAAAGGGTAACAAAGTTTGTTATAGAACAGGAACTTTCCTGACAGCTAAGAATAGCAACTGTTAGAGTTGCCTTGGACTGTACTGAAACAGTTTCTTGAACCATGTGCAAGTAACACAGAACATTTATTCACTTATCACCTCTTTTCAGTACTGAGCATTTCCTAAGCGCCAGCCATTCCAGAAGGTGCACAGGTTACACTGTTAAACAAAATTCATTCTCTGCCCTCAAGGAACTTATGGTCTTAAAGGGATGGCTAGTAAACAGAAAATTGCAAATCAGGGTGACAGTGCCACAAACAGGTAAGAATAGGGTGCTATGGAAGGACTTAGGAGTGAGTGGCTAATAGAAGTTTAGAAAACCTAGGACAACTTCTTAACGGAGACATGATCAAAAAAATTTTAAATGCATTATCCAGGTAAAGGGGTTGGGGTGGTGGTGGTGGAGGTGAATTCATGATATATTTCATAATAATATTTTAAAACATTAAAAACTAAGATATATTCAGTGAAAAATAGTGTCAACCTCACCATTCAAGGTAGGGCTATGCCGCTATTTCTGACGCTGAGAAAAAAATAGAATGCCATTTTAAAAATCACATTCAAATATACCCCAGAGCTAACATCTTCCTGGGATTCGTGTGCAATTATTTATTTGTTGCTTGGCAGAGTATCTTATCACTAGCCAACACACCTGTTATGCCACAACATTTACATAGAAAAATCACATTGTTTTACTGAGAAATCTTGCTGTCCTCTAAAATGCCTACGATGTTTAGAAATGATAAAGACTGACTCGTGCATTTAGATTTATAAAGATTTTATTCATGCCATTCTTGGATTTCCTGTAATATTTTTGCCATCAATTCATCCACTCATCTACAGCGTTTGAATACAGCACGATAATTACTCTAGTCCTGTGAATTTCTGTTGTATGGTGTTATTCTTATGTTTGAAGAGTTCTGAACTAGGAAAAATGAAGACATGAAAATAGACCCATCATATGGTATTCTTTGGTTATAGGCACTACTGTTCTTTCTTTGCAGTGTTTAAATAGATTCATGTCTCAGATCAGACATTATAATGTAAAGTTAGGAGTCAGGAGTCAAGGACTAAAAACAAGAGCTAAAACCCTTGCTTTACCATTTACTAGCTCTAAGCTTCTGTGTCCTCACTGCAAAGTGAGTTTACTAATAGCTGTTACTTTTTAATGAAGTAACCTATAAACATGTAACCCATCACCTGACACATGATACTTCATAATTATTTCCAACATTATAGATGAAATTGTTTTTGTACTCCTTAAATGTAAAGGCCCTTTATAAAAATTTAAGTAAAAAATTGTTTTGATTCACTCAGATAAGTAAGACTCAGAAGTTCTGCCAATTCTCTGACAGAAATGCCTTGTCAAAGAAGGCATCCAAGAAGATCCATTCTGACAATCAATAAAATTAACATAACCAATCCTCAACAAAATACTAGCAAACCAAATCCAAAAGCATATTAAAATGGTTATACACCCAAAGTGATCTACAGATTCAACTCAATCCCTATAAAAATTCTTACAGCCTCTTGTGGAGAAATGGAAAAGCTAATCCTGAAATTCACATGGAGTGTCAAGGAGCCCCAAATAGTCAAAACAGTCTTGAAAAAGAGAACAAAGTTGGAAGACTCACACTTCCTGGTTTTAAAACCTACAACAAAGCTATAGAAATCAAAAGAGTGAGGTACTTGCTTGAGGATAGACGTGTGGACCAATGGAATAGAACTGAGAGTCCAGAAATCAACCAATACATCTCTGGCCAGCTGATTTTCAACAAGGGTGCCAAGTCCATTCAATGGTGAAAGAACAGTGTCTTCAACAAATAGTTCTGCAACAACTGTATTTCAACACGCAAAAGAATGAAGTTGGGCCCTTTTATCACAACCACATGCAAGAATGAACTCAAAATGAATTAACAACCTAAATAAAGAGCTAAAATTATAAAACTGTCAGAAAAAAAACATAAAGGAAAATCTTTATGACCTTCAATTTGGCAACATTCTTAAATATGACACTAAAAGCGCAAGCAATAAAAGAAAAATTAGATAAATTGAACTTCAAAATTGAAGACTTGGGGCTTCCCTGGTGGTGCAGCGGTTGAGAGTCTGCCTGCCAATGCAGGGGACACGGGTTCGTGCCCCGGTCCGGGAAGATCCCACATGCCACGGAGCAGCTGGGCCTGTGAGCCATGGCCCCTGAGCCTGCGCCTCCGGAGAGGCCACAACAGTGAGAGGCCCACGTACCGCAAAAAAAAAAAAAAAAAAAAAATGAAGACTTTTGTGCATTATAGGACATTATCATGAAAGTAAAAAGAAAACCTAGAGAATGGAAGAAAATATTTGTAAATCATTTATCTGATAAGGGTTTAACAGGCAGAATATACAAAGAACTAAGCAAAAAGACAACTCAGTTTAAAAGAAGCCAAAGAACTTGAATAGACATTTCTATAAAAAAGATATACAAATAGTCCATAAGCCCATGAAAAGATGCTCGTAATCATTTGTCATCAGGGAAATGCAAATTCAAACCATAATGAGATATCATTTCACATGCACTAGGATGGCTATAATAAAAAAAAACAAAAAAACCCAAAAAACATGGAAAATAACAAGTATTGGTGAGGATGTGGAGAAGTCGGAAGCCTAATGCTTTCAGGTGGGAATTTTAAATGGTACAGCTGCTATGTAAACCAGTTTGGCAGTTCCCAAAAAACTTAAATGTAGAACTGCCACATGATCCAGCTATTTCACTCCAAGATATATACTCAAAAGTACTAAAAACAGGGACTGAAACAGATATTTGTGCACCAATGTACAATGTTCACTGCGGCGTTAATCACAATAACCAAAAGCTGGAAACAACCCAGTGTCCATCAACAGATAAATGAATATACAATATATGGAATATACATGTAGTGGAATATTATCAGCCATAAAAAAGTGACTTTTTGATACATGCTACAACATGGATGTACCTTGAAAACGTACTAAGTAAAATAAGACAGACACAAAAGGCAAATATTATATGATTCCATTACATAAAATATCTAGAATAGACAAATACATAGCGACAGAAAATAGATTAGCAGTTACCAGGAAGTAAAAAGGGGGGTGGAGGTGGGGAATTACTGCTTAATGGGTACAGAGTTTCTGTTTGGGGTCAGGACAAAGTTTTGGAAATATATAATGGCGATGGTTGGACAATATTGTGAATGTAATTAATACCACTGAATTGTATATATAAATGGTTTAAATGGCCAATTTTATATTATATATATATATTATATGACAATTTTGAAAAATTTATACAGCGAAGATTTTTTTATTGTTTGGCATTTGCAATGCAGGTACCACTTATATGCTAATACTATATAGATCACAACTATTTGATAAGTTTCTAGATAGATAACACTTTATCTATTCCCTCTAAAAATAGAACAGATATGTAATAAAATTAAATAAATGAACAAATGAACAATTCATGAATGAACACATGATGATAAGAATTTTTTAAGTGCTAACTGAGGTAACTAACCTTTGATTTTGTTGTTCTAAAGCCATATTCCATTATTACTGATTCATCATTACCAAAGAATTTCTGTTTTTAAGTTTATTTTAGAAAGTAAGTAGATTAAAGATAATACTTCACAAATACTAGGATACTTTAACATGGTTTGTTGCAATTTTTTTTTTAAATAATACTCTGCTGCATGGGATGCCATCCCATTGGGATGTTGTACATAAAATCTCAATAAGCCCAAGGTAATACTTTATGAATTAAATTCATATTTTTTCATTCAACTATTCAGTAAAAATGAATATACTAACATGTATTGCCACTTATTAAAACACAAAACACCTTCTTAGAGAAGCAGATTTATCACTATGCCAAAAAGTTAATTGCTTGTTACATTGTGTTAAGGAAAAATGTGAATTCTTCCTCTAAGCATTTTTAACACTATGAATAAAAAGCATTTAAACATCTCTTCCATTTTACTTTGGTTCCCATTGAAACAAGTAGACATGCTTCCTAAGGGAAAGAAATATCTGAATGGTCAAATTTCAGTTTTTATTTGGTCAGTATAATGTCAATAAAAATACAGAATAGTTTTTGTACAAATGGGTTTTTTAACGAGATTATTTTCAGAAATGGAAAGAAAAGCATACATAAGCTCTAAAAATTTAGGCAATATGTATCTCATCTGATGGCAACCCTTCAAATTCTGGAAAAACACAAGAAGAACTTTGTTGGAAATGTATTTTTGGCATCATCTGAAAACATACAAGCATTTTGCCTTTGCTATCTACATTTTAAATTATGTAAATCAATATTTGTCAAACTCAACTCAATTACAGTTGTTTTCATTGATTCTTAGATATAAAAATTTTGTATAATTATCAGAGGAAAACTTCAATAAGCTTAGGACATACCTACACCATTATAATATCAGCAAAGACAGCATCCTTTTCCCCAAATGTTTATTGTTGTTTCCTTTTTCCACATCAATCTACGTATGAGGCACATGAAATGGCCAGTGAAGTGACCGATAGTCCCTGTGAGGTTGCTTTACGGTTGTGGCCATTATAGTCCATATGCTCCTCTTGCGTCTCCTCTCCATGGAAACTCCTGACACACAACTTAAATCCTACCACTGCTGCTAGCTCCCCATCCATCCATATAGCTCCTCCTAGCTGTCTCTAAGGCCCTCTTTATCTCCACTCTATTCTGATTATTCTTCCTTGCTTCCACCCTCTTCTCCAAAAGCTTTCATCTCCCTACCTCACTTCCAGAACCTCCATTCAGCCGCTGATTTATCTGTAAAGACCTTACATAGAGATCAACAGACTCCTGGACTGGGTGAGCAACAAACAAATTGATGGGGCCCACGAGGCAGGATGGTGAGTGGGCATGTCAGGACATTAGCAGAGGACTAATCAAACTCACAGGGAAAAATAAGATATGACAGACATGAACATTTATATTTTTGTTTCTTTAGATCCTTGGGTATTACCTTGTAGTAAATGTTGTTGAATGAATGAATGCATGCATGCATGAATGATCTATGGTACCGTTTTCAAAATCATTCCAGGTATAGGTTATTTGGCACACATGCAAATCGCTTTAGAGGGAATAATCACCACAGTGATAACCATACCAGGGCTCTTTCACCTGTGAGACACTGACTGCAGTTTTGTTTTTTCTTTTTTTTTTTTTTGAATTTTATTTATTTTTTTATACAGCAGGTTCTTATTGGTTATCCATTTTATACATATTAGTGTACATATGTCAATCCCAATCTCCTGATTTATCACACCACCACCCCAGTTTTTTAAGTTCTATATTAGAATCCTAAGCAAGTGCTACAGTAGTTCTATCATTCTTTTTGTTAGGAGCATACTGACGCGTAATGTATGGGATAAGACATATTGATGGCTAATAGCACCTGCACCTAGATGGCAAATGAACAGAAACCCATAGACCGCTGGCC
This sequence comes from Aethalodelphis obliquidens, assembly GCF_003676395.1. Classification (NCBI taxonomy): domain Eukaryota; kingdom Metazoa; phylum Chordata; class Mammalia; order Artiodactyla; family Delphinidae; genus Aethalodelphis; species Aethalodelphis obliquidens. The sequence continues at coordinate 9,762,994 of NW_020837954.1, read as the reverse complement.
AAAATCAGGGCAGAAGTAATTCAGGACTGTTTACAGAAGTATTTGTTAAATCTAAGTGTTGTAACCTCTTAAAAAGAGTATAACATAGTATTTCTACGTAAACCATGTCTGCAAAAAATACGAAAACCACTTAAATTCCCCTCACATAGGTACTTGTTCAGAATCTTATTAAGAAAGCCCATCAAGTTTTATTCTGATCACCAGTGGATTCTGCAAGTCATTTCTATACATTCATCAAATAACATTTCCCAATGTTAGTAATGCTCTGCAATCATCATGTTTTAATACAACAGATTTATCAAGGAGACACGTTTCCTGTTAATTATTGCCTTATTATAATCTTAAACACACTTCTGAAGATATTACTGCCTCAGTTTCTGAAAGGAAGTTTATAGCACCTGACTTTTATAAATCAAAAACAGCACAAAAGGTACAAATTGGTCAGAGAATAAAAGCGCATTCAACATGTAAAAAGTCAATGCTTTCCTAGAATTCTTCATGGTTAAACATACACTGTAATTATTTTCCTACATTCAGTATGACACTGTTGGGTGCTAAATATTCATTCTGGGAATAAATCTGAATCTGGAACTATTCATCTTTTTTTCAAATAGCTGACATACTGCATAAACAGGAAGTTTGTATAGTTTTTTAAAAATAAACAATACACCATGTGAACTTTGATTTATTGTGTAATTTATCTCTTTCTATCTCTCTCTGCTATACATAATTCAGATCCACATAAAATAGTTCCTGTACCATTAATATTTTCCAGCTCTTTTTGGCTGCAAGGCTATGATCATTTTTAAATGTTTCAAATGTATGCCATTTATCATTACTATTACAGTGGCATCACTGCTATTTTAAACTGTAATATCTGGGAGTTCATAACTTGGCACATAAAACTTGCTAGATGATGAAACAACTTGCTATAACCTAGTTTGTTCAAGATAAAAAATAAAATGCAACCTAGTAATTTCCAAATCCAAAGATATCTGAAATATTTTAAAATGCTTTCATACACATGTGAAATTATTAAGAATACAAAAGATATGAGTTATTAGACAAATTTCTTTTCCTCGATTTTTTTAATCCAGTTATAGAAAAATCAAAACAAGAAATTTTAAAAACATTAAAACTTCCCATGTTTAGAAAAATATTTTTCTATCTGGAAAATCTACTTTTACATTACATGATTAATAACCAATTCCTTTTCTTGTTTTAAATTAAATAAATATATGACCTAAACTATTAGGCAAAGCCTATTAGGCAACTAGTCTATGCTAACAAAATTATTTGTAGGTTTACGTAAGTAGACATCTCTTGAAACAACGTGAACTCCATTTAACAAATCTATTCTGGATGCATTTTTTTAATTTTTGGATTCGAGACCTTAGAAATGGAATGAATGAAAATCAATCAATAGTTTTTGAATGTCCACTATACATCAGGTGTTAAGTCAGACCGAGAATACAAAAATGAAACGAAGAAACTTCTACCCTCAAGTAAGTCTCAGTATACCAGTGAGCATTTCTTTTAAATTAATTTATCTAATAATATTCTTAGAATTATCATAAATGTGCATTTTCCTCCAAAGATTCAACAAAGCATGTCTTTCCAGTAACAATGTAACATCACTAAAAACTGTACTGGATTTTTTTTAATGATGTCAAAAAATCCCCAAATCACAGAACTACAAGACATGTTAGAAGTTATGTCTCCTGCTACCCTTCACTGATGTGAAAAGCCTTCCAAACAGGTGCTGTGGTCTCTCCAGAATCATGTATCTACAGGGTGAGGAAACAGACTGAAAACTCAGGTCTGATTTCAATTCAATGCTCTTTCCTCAATGTCAAATTGCTTTCATACAAAGGCTTACGACTGCTCATTTGCATAGCATAGATGCAAAACAGCACTCTGAGAGCCTGGCAGCCTTTCCGTATTCATAGCCCACAAATGTCTTGCTTGCCTCCTCACCCCACCCCCATTTTAAATTTCTGTGATTAATCACTTAATAAAATCCTAACAAAAATGGACAGTATAGGCAAATTTTTAATAAACACTGTATACTTTATTCACTCTGAATTTGGATCAAATGAGTTGTTCATATCAATGCAAAAGTGTAAGTAATAAAAATAAATGTTGAGCTACTTAGCCACAGATCTGTGAACAAAATGACTGTCCTCAAATCAAAGAGCGTTAAAATTTTTTAACGTGTGTCATTCAGTCATATTGAAAATAGTTAAAATCTCAAGTCATCAAATATTTCCATTATGGTTCTCTTGACACTCCACCAGAGGGCTACAAAACTTTCAAAAATGCTCTCTTAAAAAGTTTTTAAGTTTTCAACTGTAGATGTTAAGTATTGCTTTTCTGAAAACATGATTTTGGACCAAAAAAATATATCCTTTAAGACAAAGGTCTCCTATTACAATGTAGCTTCAATTCAGAGCACTGGGAAGTTAAGCATTTCTTTTATCCCTCTTTGAGAAGGATCCCGCTTTTACTTTTTAAGATCTTGAGATGGCCTAGGAGTTAAAGATTACCACTAGGAACTCATGATTGAGAGGAAGCAGGAGGGAAGAAATGGTAAATTGGTGAGAGGGAAAGAGGGAAGGGGGTGTGGGTGTGGAACTGGGGAAAGGAAGGAGCAGAGACACACATGAAGGGACCAGGGGAGGCAAATGCAGTCAGAAAGCAACCTCTTGTGCCAGCTGGGTCCCACCAGGGAACTCTGTGCCAACCACACAGACAGGACAGAGAAATAGGGATCTATCCTGTAAGGCTGCACGATTTTTAGGGTGATTCCTGGGGCTCCGACTTGGAAATGATTCCAAGTAAGCTCAAAATCTCTCTTAAAAATTGGAATATGCTTCCCCTCTCAGGCGAGGCCCATGTCTTTGGAAGAACGTGCTTCTCAGAGTCTTGGTTGAGTTGTTCCATCTGAGAGTACCCAGGTCAGATGTCTGGCATCTTATTTTCCCTGTGGCCTGACCTTGTCCTCAAGGCAAGGGCCAGTTCTGTTTACCTTCGAATGCCCTTTAGGCTTAGCACTGAGTCTTGCACACAGCAAGTGGTTTCTAAAATATAATGAAGAGAACCGCCACTGCCTCAGGGTTTCTGGTTTCAGAGTTCATCCCAACTTCAACGTTTGTATATTTTAGAAGCAACTGGGTTCCAAACGAACACCACGGTCCAAGCTGAGTTTCTGTAAGCAAGCTTGGGCTCCTCCATGGCTGTGCTTCTCCTAAGCGTGCTCAGAGTGTCCAGTGAGCAATCAGTGAAAAGAGAAAATACATAAGGAAAAGAATGCTAAACAGAAAAGCAAGCCACAGAAATTAGGCAAGACAATCATGGCCCTCGAGCCCTCCTCTGAGAGAGGCAGGAGAAACTCAGTGGCTGTGTGTAACGCTTGGGTAAGGCAATCACACACCCAGGATGTGGCATCTTACTTCTGTTTCACTTACTTCTAAGCGAAGATTACTGAGCTGTTTCACTTACTTCTAAGCAAAGCTGTTTCACTTACTTCTGAGCTGTTCACTTACTTCTAAGCAAAGATTTTCACAATTGTAAAGCAGGGTTATACCCAGCACATATATGCCACAAGCAAGGTCTTAAAGTTCCCATATTGAGGAATAATACTGGCTAGAAGTTGGGCTTTTCCTACTGGCTAGAAGTTGGGCTTTTCCTCCAAATGTAGCAGTTAGATGTTCCCTTTTATGACCATTTGACATAATGAAGGACTTGTGTTTTGCCTAATTCCTCTTCTTCTTAATGTAATATTGCTCACATATGTGCATCCAAAAAACGAACAAGTTCAGGACCTAAGACTAATCTATACGTAAATACATAAATCTATTTTCAGAAAAATAATAGTGTAATACTTAGTAGATACATTTTATTTATTTTTTACGTTTTTATCGGAGTATAATTGCTTTACAATGGTATGTTAGTTTCTGCTTTATAACAAAGTGAATCAGTTATACATGTACATATATCCCCATATCTCTTCTCTCTTGCATCTCCTTCCCTCCCACCCTCCCAGCTGGTCACAAAGCACTGAGCTGATCTCCCTGCTATGCGACTGCTTCCCACTAGCTATCTATTTTACATTTGGTAGTGTGTATATGTCCATATACACACTACCACTCTCTCACTTTGTCCCGGCTTACCCTTCCCCCTCCCCATATCCTCAAGTCCATTCTCTAGTAGGTCTGCATCTTTATTCACGTCTTGCCCCTAGGTTCTTCATGAGCATTTTTTTTTTTAGATTCCATATATATGTGTTATCATACGGTATTTGTTTTTCTCTTTCTGACTTACTTCACTCTGTATGACAGACTCTAGGTCCATCCACCTCACTACAAATAACCCAATTTCGTTTCTTTTTATGGCTGAGTAATATTCCATTGTACATATGTGCCACATCTTCTTCATCCATTCATCTGTTGATGGACACTTAGGTTGCTTCCATGTCCTGGCTATTGTAAATAGAGCTGCAATGAACATTGTGGTACATGACTCTTTCTGAGTTATGGTTTTCTCAGGGCATATGCCCAGTAGTGGGATTGCTGGGTCGTATGGTAATTCTTTTTTTAGTTTTTTAAGGAACCTCCATACTGTTCTCCATAGTGGCTGTATCAATTTACATTCCCACCAACTGTGCAAGAGGGTTCCCTTTTCTCCACACCCTCTCCAGCATTTATTGTTTGTAGATTTTTTGATGATGACCATGCTGACTGGCGTGAGGTGATACCTCATTGTAGTTTTGATTTGCATTTCTCTAATGATTAATGATGTTGAGCATTCTTTCATGTGTTTGTTGGCAATCTGTATAGTAGATACATTTTACAGCCCAGATATTTCATATCTCAACAAGACAAATGCATGTTCAACAAGATTTGGTTTTTAATAGGCTGCCTTTTAAATTTAGCTTTATAATGTGTATGTGTGTGTGTGTGTGTGTGTGTGTGTGTGTGTGTGTGTAGTATGTTCATTCCAGTTTCTATTTCTTCTCATTTATTGGTTCTTAACTTATCTTGAACACTTTGAGAAGATGCTGTGGGGGCCCTCTGTCCAGAAGGATATTCAAACACTCCCGAAACACATTTTGCCTACAGTTTGAGTGTATAGAACCTCTGAAGCTGATTACGACCCCTCTACTAAAAATCCCTGCAGCACAGCCAACTGTGTTCTCTTTTGTACCCAACCAACAAAGCCCCAATATCTATGCAGGTTATGAAACGGCTAAGGTTCTACTGCCTGTGTAGACAACAACCTTTACAAATTCGATTCCTCTAAGAGGTTCAGGGAACCACATTATGAAATGTTCCCTGTATGAAAATAGCACTTGTGAACCATGCAAAATTAAACTATTACATCTTACTTAAATTATGCTAAAAGGAAATCCAGGAGCAGTTCAGGGAAGTTTGGTGAGAAAAGAGGATTGCCTTTAAGTCTCCACTTGGTGATATGCTAAGCAAAATGAAAATCATTCGCTTTACCCTTAGTTAACCTTTTCCTCCTAAGCTCAATTTCCATACTCTTTAAATGTCTTAAAATTAGTGAAATGATTTCATTTATATTTTCTCCACCCCAAATTTATAAGTGAGGCAGAATCAAATGTGTACCATCTCATCACATTTGCCATTTGATGGAAGCCAGCACCATAATTCTTCATCAGAAGAGAACAGAAATGAAGGCAGTATGTCTGTCAAAGGGGCCTTATATTAAATGTAAATTTCTTTACTCTTTCAAATAAAAGGGCAAATTATTTAATTCACTTCAATTCAACAAGCATTTATGGAGCACTGAAAGCCTAGAATATGGAGGAGAAGAATAAGAAGATTCTTAGAGGGCACCTGCCCTCCCTCTAAGAGCCCACCTTGTGTGGAGGAAGACAGAGGTGCACACTGTGAGTTCAACGCAGGGTGTCATGCAGGTTGTAACTGAGGTACGCACACAGGGAAGAGACACTCATGTCTATGAAGGAACCAGAAACCTTCACGTATGAGGCAGCACTTAAGCTGGACCTTGAAGGATGCAACCTCTGGTGCTGGGAGCAGGGAGGAAGAAGAGGCTCGTAGAACAACTAGTACCAGCTACAAGATTTGTACAAAGAACCCAGTGCAAAATGGGGGGCCCCTTGATTAAGCATTATTAAGAATTTCAAGGGAATAACAGCAGAGGACTAAACCCAGTGCGGGGCCTTCTGTGATTCACAGGTTGCAGGCCTGACCTGTGAAGCAGGCCCCCCAGATAGGCAGCACCGTAGCCAAGGCAGCAGCAGGAGAAGCACAGGAGGCGTGGTTGGGAGATGGCAGGGGCCTGGGACCTCAATCACCAAATATGTCATGTGAATAAAGATCAGACGGGTCTTCCACTAACAAAACTGAGGCGGTGCTCACCACCGTCAGGGATGGGGGCAACCAGGTGCCTACAGAATGCAGGCGGAATGCAGAAATCCAACAAACCTATCCCAGAATATGGATTCCTTTTTCCGCTACAAGCCTAGGCTGAGAAAGTTTGTTACTGAAAGTATCACTCCCCTTGCCAGTTACTTTGTGTTCCGCGGGTGGGGAGAAATGAAGAACATTTTCTCTTTCTTTCCAGTTTACCTCCAATTGAAATACAACAAAATTAGAGGGAGTAAATTTTAAACCGAGTGGAGAAAGAGGTATTCACATTTTGGGCGTGGTATGATATTTCAAATCCCCTGCTTTTTCCCCCTCTTTCCACAATAACAGATTGTCCACCAATGCTCTGATTAGGCCTCCAGATTAGAAACAGTTCTACTGACACTGTTTTATTTACACGACACATGCTTTCAGTTTTACAGTTCAGTAGCAAGTAGAGCTGCACAGCTCCTCACATTAGCCCTGGAGCTACTTTAAGCTACAAGCGGCTGCTCTGTAAGCATTGGAACGAATTCTCTGTAGTCCCCATAGAAATCCCATGGAATGCAGTTTCCTGCTGGTTTGTTACACTGCATCAGAATAATGAGAATACGAAGATAGCCTACTAGATTATGCAACCGAACAAAACTCGCGCACCATGGTCCACCCAGAAAGACTGGAACCCTTCTCTCCTGCAATTAAAGCTTCCTATTTACATCGAAAGGTTGTTTGTGAATAATCCCACCGGGGAGTCAACCCAACAAAAATAAATCACCCAGTGCTTTCCGACAGGCCAAGCCCAGTGCTTGGCACCCAGTACAATAAGTATTTGTTGAACAAATGATGAATGCTGACCCATTTATCCTGATTGATTTTTTTCTGCCCCGAACCTAACTGACACTCTGCTAAATTTGTTGCTCTTATACCTTTCACAGAACACTTCAATACATTTTTCCCACATTTTAAAACCATTCCCTTAAGAATTCTCATGACTGTATATCAAAAGTCCTATTAAATTCATAATGGGATAACCATGAAAAGGGAAACTGTATTAAGTCCCTGTCACCAGTACAGAGGCAGTCAGTGCATTGACAGCCAAAAAAAAAAAAAAGAGTCAAGTATAACCAGTTTCTCTCCTCTGTGAATAGAGCACTGGGGTTCTGAGAGCCAGCATCCCATCTCTGCCTCTTACGAGCTCTGGGTATCCAGTAAGTTATTCAGCCTCCCTGTGCCTTGATATGCCCATAAAGTAAAATGGGGATATGAAGGGAAATTACCTTGTGTAGTGACTGTGAAGATTAAATGAGACACCATAATTAGCAAAGTACCTGTTACTTGGCAAGAATTCAATAAATACTAGCTACTATTATTGCTCTACTAATAGCAGGATACTGTATCTCTAATTTTTAAGAATCATCCATTTAAAGAATATTTTTAAATATTTAAATAATGTAACATTTTAGAATAAATAGACATGAATTTAAGAGACAGCCAAGAATAATATTTGTTACTGATAAGAGTTTCTTCTGAAACAGAAAACCTTAGAACATAATCCAAGACTGATTGGATAAAACAAATAGTTTTCATCTTGAGTCACTTGATAAGTTTCCTATTCCATTTTCTAATAAATAAAACTTCTTAACAAAAATGAAATCTTTATAAAACCACTTTGCAAATATAAGAAGTAGTTTAACGTTTACTGATGGAACTTCAACACAGTGTTTTAATATTTTGTCTTATAAGAGAAAATGGCAATAAGAAAACCATTTGTTCTCCTTATACAGTATTCAAGCTTTAAAATACCAATCAGAGACCACACAGATTTTCACAAGTACTGAATTCAAACCTCACATCAAACCTATTATATTTTGAAATACTTGACTGTGCAAAAACCAACGGACAAGCTTTTTCTAAAAGAATTCTGTCATTTCTTCACTCCCTATAACCCTGCCAGCTTCCCAGTGCTCCTTTGACAGTATAATCAGTCAATTCAATCAGAGAAATTCTAAAGTACAATGGTAATTTTCTCTCACTTTTTTCTTTACACTGTCAGTTCAAGCCACCTGCTGAAAGCATTGATGTGGAACAGCTCAGTATTAGCTCTGAAATTAGTACCAGTCCCCAGTTAAATACCTGGCACATTCAGTGTAGGATAGAGACTCTTAATGGCATATAAGCCCATCAGTAGAACGAGCACATTACTTAAGCTAGCCTTTTCGAAAGTAATTCATATTGGCCATTGTTGGTATCACAACACAAGACTGAAAGCAAGCCAGGAAAGGAAAATGGGTTCAAGGACAAATACCACAAACATGAAAGATGATACTTCCATATAAATATTCTTAAACGTGATGCCACTATGGTCTACTCAAATTCAGCCTGTAACAATAGCTAAAATATCTAATAAAGTCTCTCTGGAAAGGAATACTGCCTCTAAAGGTTCATTTCCTTTAAATTTCAACTCCGAATTTGCTACTGTGTACCCATTTTTCACATGCACCTTTACACAGAAAGGCAAGTGCAATGACCTCTGGTATCTTCCATGTTCCAGCACCTTGCCTGGCCTGCCAAACTCAGCAGGTAGGTTTGTGAGCACTGACTGAGGCCGGAAGGATGAAAGGCATTTACTACATCGACTCAGAGGGTCGTCAGTGGACAACCTGTACAAGATTTATGCTTTAAATAATAAATGAACTAAACACCTTGAGGTAATCGGCTGTGTGAAGCCTCACCATAGGCCAGCTAGCTTGTCTGAACAAAGTAAAATAAGATTCAATAACGAATGAGGAGTGCAGAGGACTTCAAGCCAAACTAATACGGCATGGGGTTTTTAAGTGAAAGTAGTTGGTGACTCAGGTTTTTATAGTTTTAAGAGGTGTCACTGGGACTTCCTCTCTCTCTGTCAAAAGAAATTATTGCAAAGATACATGTTTTTCTAGATTTCCAGTGTCGGGTGCCTAGCAGCCAGTCCTGGCAGTTCAAGAAGCCGCCTGTCGAGTGATGGAAGTTTGTCCAAAGTCTACCCAACACTCAATTCCACTTGCATTGTATAAAGACAGAACCAACATCCAATTATGTCTGGGGGAAAAATATCAGAGCAAACTATTTGAAAAGTAATGTTTCTGACACATGTACAGATTTAATACCATCTGCCACCACAGAGACCAATAAAAATAGGTTCTGTCGAGTAACTTTCCAAGTCAGTTGCAGTGTAGACACTCCTCTTGGGCTTTTTTTTTTTCTTTTCTTTTTAACAAGAAGTTGATGACCTTTGGTTGGTCGCTTTGGAAAGAGTAAGAAATTGTAGCCTTTGGATAGTCAGGTCACGAGCCTGAGAAGAGTCTAAAAGGAAATAGAAATCTAGACATAGATCCAAACATCATAATAGACAAACATCATAATTTTTTAATGAGTCATATTTAGCCTTTTTTATTAAATGTTTTTAAAGATCAGAAGATTAAATAGTCATTGTTAGTTCTAAGCATAATAATTTTCTGGGGCTATGTAAATAAAAATGCCCTCATCATTAAGAGATGCACATCGAGGTATTTACAACTGTAAAGAAATAATGTCTCAAACTTGCTGGAAAATACCAAAGGAAAAAAATGAAGTGGAGGTTAGATAAAAGAAGATTGGAAAAATATTGATATTTGTCAAATCCAGATATGAGAACACGGAGATCCATTACTCTATATTCTTCTTTGTTGTGTGTTTGACATTTTCTGTAATAAAAAGTTTATATTTCAGAGTTTAAGTACAAGTGCCTAACGGTTCTAGATTGGCACAAATGTACATAAGTTGGTACATAGGAAAATGCTCTTTTCAGAACTTTACAGAATTCAGTCACTGTCAAGGGCCCACTCTGAGCCAAGAATGGTGCCCACCCTCTAACAGTGATGAGGAAGCCTTGGGGCTCTCTGCCCATCTCTGCAGAAGGGTGGCCGGCTCAGGCTTCCTCTAATAACTGAGGGTAGCAACCAGGCCTAGGACCTGGCTCTTCAGCTTTTCAGGCTCATGTTAGATGTCACCTCCTCACAGCAGCCATTTCTATTTCCGGCATCTTATCTCCTCACCTTAATGGCCTCTACCTCAACCCCTGGTTGTTTCCTTCAGCGTACCTAAACACTTTATAATCACTTTAATTTTTCTGGCCCTTCATTGTCTGGCTCTGTGACTACAGAGCAAACAGGAACCCTGTCTTTCCTGTTCTGCCCCACATTCTTGGCTAAAGGGTTAGCAACTACTGATCCCTCTCCAACATGTCCCACTTACACTGCGGAGTACAACATAAGCTACTGCTTCTATTCTCAAGCAGATATACTCCTGTAAGACCACAGAACCAGCATTTGAAACACATAAATCGCTTCCCCAGTGGCGGAGTGGTTAAGAATCCACCTGCCAATGCAGGGGACACGGGTTCGATCCCTGGTCCTGGAAGATCCCACATGCCGTGGAGCAACTAAGTCCGAGAGCTACAACTACTGAAGCCCGCATGCCTCGAGCCCGTGCTCTGCAACAAAAGAAGCCACCGTGCTGACAACCGCAACGAAGAGTATCCCCCGTTCGCCGCAACTAGAGAAAGCCAGCGTGCAGCAATGAAGACCCAACGCAGCCAAAAATAAAAAAAAAAGAAACACATAAATCAATGTGCCAAGTAGAGTGACACATCAATGTGTTAGTAATAGTTTCCTCATTCTCAACTTTTATTTTCTAAAATATACAGCATTTGTTGACTAGAAGACAGTGACCTTGAGCTTTTGGATCAGACACACTTGAGTTTTAACTTCTATTAGCTGTAAATTCGGGGAGGTTACTTAGTATCTCTGATCCTTGCTATCTTCATCTATAAAATGGACTAGGTATTACATAACTCACAGGGTTTTGAGAAGTCATATACATCTGAGTAACACATAATCATATATATAACACTTAGGATAGTGCTTGGTCCATAACAGGCATTCAATAAATATGTGCCTTATGCCCGTAATGTTCTGTCCTTCTAATACTTTCAGGAAAACTGATACAAGAAATATTAAAAGCTTAAGCTGGGGAGATAACTTTGGTCATTAGATCTGCAAAGTACATTTAAATTATCTTAACATTCCCTAACTTGCTAAGCTGTCACCCAAGTCGAATAAATATGTGCTGAAACATTGGTCATCTTCCAGCGTTCACTGTTCTGGAATTATGTGTATTTAACTCAACTTCGGATTTCTCCAAAATATGCTCAAGGACATATTCCTTCAATATGCACTAGTCAGGAGAGCGCATGAACTAAACGCGTCCATTAGAGAAACTAGAAGAGAAACGCCTGAAAGGGCACATACGAGCTGTCAAGGGCACATGGCAGAGCTCCCAAGATGAAGTCAAAACTGTAGGAGGAAATGATTGTGGGAAGCAGACTTCAGGAGCAGTTCCTAAGGTTCTGTGACTCTTCCTCTCACTGTTGTGGCCTCTCCCGTTGCGGAGCACAGGCTCAGCAGCCATGGCTCACGGGCCCAGCCGCTCCACGGCATGTGGGATCATCCTGGACCGGGGCACGAACCCGTGTCCCCTGCATCGGCAGGCGGACTCTCAACCACTGCGCCACCAGGGAAGCCCGGTTCTGTGACTTTTAAAAAACTTTTTTAAAAGTTTTAAAAAAGTTTTTAAAAAGTCATAACCTTTAAAAGTAATACAATCTCTATTTGTAAGATGGACGGAGCCACAGACTTTCCTTTGGCTCACAGTTAGGCTATCAATTCAGAGTTATTACTAAATCTGAAATAAAAGTTACTACTTTTTGATCACCTGTTTGCTTGTTTAAATGGTTTTAACTATCTCAAAACTGGGTTACTAAACCCAGAAAGATAAATTTTATATTCCCATTTTATAGACACTAAAATTAAGGCACAGAAAATGTAACTCAATCTTGGTATCACTAACTAGTGGAGAAGCTTAGATTTGGACGCAGGTCTTCTTAGATTTAAAAATATGCTCTTCCTCACCTGTTATATACTTGACTTCTATCATGCAAAGATTGAAAAAAGAAAGTTTTATACATAGTATTTATCATCAGTCTTGCCACAGTGTGAGTTAAATTTAATGATTTACAATTCTTTTATAACATATATGATATTGAAATAATGTAATTCCATTTTTAAAAATCTAAAATGATTAAGTTGTTTTGAATATAGAAAAACTTGCCCCTTGCACTTAAATTGTAAGTCAGTATTGTAATTACTAGCAGGGTAGGACTAGAGCCTTCTCTAAAGCATCTCCATCTTATGGCCTTTGCACTAGGTGTTTCCTCTTCCAGGACTGCCCTTTCATCTATCTGTTATTTATCATTCTCATAGTTCAGGTTTAACCTCAGGTGTCATATCTTCAGGTCTTCTAAGAACAACCTATCCAAGGGGTCCCCTTGATACCCCCAATGATTCACCAACGTCACTTGTTTTGTTTTCTCACGTTTCTATCGTCTGAAATTCTTGATTTTTTAATGCTTCTTTATATATTTCTTAGCTGCCCCCCCCACAGGAATGTCCACTAGAGCACCTAGTCTATCGCGTCCAGGTTCTCTACCTATTACCCAGGACAAGTATAGTGGTTCCCCAAACTTCAGTGTGCACTAACATCACCCAGAGGGGTATTAAAGAAGATTTCTCAGTCCTACCCAAAGTTTCTGATGGAGTAATTCTAAGGTTGGGCCTGAGAATTCAATTGTTTAATATGTTCCTAAGTAATGCTTGTGTAAGGAATTCATGAACTACAGTTCACAGCATAATCCACTGACGTTTCAACTGCTTGATGATTTTGAACACTATGCTTCAGCCAAGGAACAGATTCCCTCCCAAAGAGATAAATGTGAACATGGAAGTTTTAAAGGATTAACTTTCAAAAAATCTCCAAGTATAAGCTTTAAGTCCCTCTTTCACTTTTTACATGTAATCAGTTTCACTTTTAATAGCTAACATTTACTGAATACTGATTCTTAGTGTCAAGCAGTACCCGAGGCACTTTTCATGTATCATCCTCCTGTCATCTTTTCAAAAACTTCACAAAGAACTATAATATCCCCATCTTACAGATGGGACAACTAAAGCACAGGGACACCAGGTAACTTGCCTTGGTCATTGCAAGTAGTTAGGAAGAAACTTAAAACCAGGCAAGCCAGCTTCAGGTCCCAATTCTTAAATATGACGGTGCACAGTCTTACACAAGGTACACATTCCACCAACAGTAGATTCGGGAAAGTTAATATAAAATATACGCCTCTTTCCTGATTCATGGGTCACCTGAACAACAGGTTTTACAAGCTATGATTTTTTTTCTCTTGCCCACCAACAGAATAGGAGATAAATAAGGAATTCTATACTGATACTACCAAAGGGAAATGTGCGATTACGAAACCTCAACACTAGACAAACACAGGGTATGTGTGTGATGTACTGGCTAGCTCTGCCTGTGAATGTTCCTGCAATGTAAGAATTTCTTTATCCAAGGACAAGTTCTTTCACCTTCCCATCTGTCCTGTGAATTTTTAAATGTCTGAGACAGGTGGCCTGTTGGAAACCTAAAACCCTGTGGGTCTAAGATATGATTAAAATCTGATGTTAGGCTCTCTGATAAAGAAGATTCCTATGTTTAGGCAGGAATTTGTAAGTAACCTGCAAAATGTGTCAAAGATAACTTGAACCCTACATAACCAAAATCTCTTTAATTCTAGAATAGCATATGCTAGGACAAACTTTAGCTTGCTCGATTTCCCCACAGAAAACTACAGTGATGCCTACATACCACTGACATGAAGGAATAAAATGTAAGCAAATAACCAATTTTTTATGGTTTGGGTTTTTTTCCCCCTTTCTGAATTTACTAGTGGTTTTAGAAACAATGTAGTCTGCTTTTCTTTTCTTCAAGGGTTCTAGTGCACTAGTAGTTTATCAGTTTTATTCTTGATTCTATCTTTAGTAAATACAACTACAGTTCTCCCAGCAATATTTATAAACACCGCATTAATGAGTTAATAAAATCAGTTAATAATGCAAGCTGAGTTCCATAATTGCATATTACAGAGCTCATTGCAAAATATATTACTCAAAAAATCATAACCATGATTATACTTCACATAAGTGCCTAGTGCATTGTGACTCCTCTGAAAACTAAAATGCACAAGAATTAAAAGGCTATTTGCCACGAACCACTCCCCAGTTTATATTTGTCCATGGAGAGTACAATACAATTTATTAAACACAATCCATTTCTTTCCTAGTAAAGGTGGAAGGAATTTAATTGAAATCTATTTAGTGAGAACTTAAATCTATGCTGAGTTTAAAGTTTGGCACAGAATACTAAGCAATGATCATGCAGATAATTAAAATTTTAAATGTTAAATGATTTATCGTCTAGTAAATAATTAAGGGAATTTAAAAATCCAAGTAAGGAAATGTTAGAGAGAATATATATTACCAATCTCTTTTCTAGAACAATAATATATGAGGGTATGTTGCCTACATTTTGTTTACTGGTCATGTCAGAAGTGACTTTAATTTAAAAAGCTTTAGCAAACTTAATGAAATTAACCTAAATTGATTGCCATTCTGATCCAGCAGGTATTAAACACAAGGTAAAAACAAGGCCACTGTGACAAATTCAATAGATCAATCTTCAGTGATGCAAAAATCCAATAAATTGAAATTTAACTAGAGAATATTGCACAAATGCCAATCCCCTCTACAAAATAAAGGAGTATGCATTTGAGACTAAATTACTTACTGTAACTACCATGAAATCTATAATTGTGTTGTTCTTTGATTCTACAGCCTTTGACTGGTTTCCTTCATTTTTAATGTTCCTATGTTTTATTATTTTCAGTGCACAGACTGCATCACCTAGGCTTCCTCCTTGCTCTTTGTTCATTCAATCATAAATCTTTACTAAGTAGAGATCTATCTTTGCCAAAGAAATACACCTTTCCAAAGAAGTTTTTTAAAGAAGTTTAAATTAATGAACAAATTACCAGAGGACATCTGAAGAGACAGAAGTCTCTTTACAGTAGTGAAAATATGGTAATATTAAAAAATTTTAAACTGAGCACTACTACTCACCATTTTGATGTTGCTGGAATCCCCAAAACAGAAATAAATACAAGCAGAAGAATGTGCATGTATTTGTCATCTACAATATCACATCGGGGAAGATACACAATTTCTGCTGACACAATTTCTGCTACACAATTTCTGCTGACACAATTTCTGTAGAACACATCCCTTGCCCCTATACCTCAGGTTAGCTTGTCGAATTTTGTCAGAAAGAAAGAAATCTCTTCCATGAATGTGTTTCATCTACCCAGGAGCTATGACTCTGGTTTATATTCATATCTCTTAAGCAACTAGCACAGTGTGTAATATAGTCTTAACTCAAAAAACAATTGGAATTATTTGAAAGTACACAGGAGAAAAGTAAAATAATAGATGGAAGAAAAGCAGTCGGGAGGGAGAAGAAAAGGTTGTCAAAAGGGGTACACGGAAGTGGTTTGAACTGGCTTCGAAAAATTCTTCCATCAAAGCAAAAAACTGAGCATGACTACCCCAATTTCAAAGAGTGTTTTTATACCAACAGACATTCAGATCATCATGCCAGCGATGAAATTTGGCAACAGGGGAACAGTACTCACCACAAGGCAAAAGTTTTAAACTAGGGTCAGCAAACAATTGCCTGTGGGCCAAACTTGGCTCACCACCAGTTTTTATAGATACATGAGCTAAAAATAGCTTTTATGTTTTTAAGTAGTTTTTAAAAAGCCAAAGAATATTTCATAGCATGTGAAAATTACAGGAAATTCAAATTGCAGTGTCCAGAAATAAAGTTTTATTGGTACACAGAAACGTTGATCAGGAACGTAAATCAACTGCACATATCCAATCTGACTGTACTAACCTAAAAGTTAAAATTCTGGATAAAAAACCCTGGGTAGAGGCCTTAAAAGGTCATTTTCCAGGCAGACCTTAGAGTTTTCCTTAAAAGGACAATATCAAAATCAGTCTGAACACAGTACAAAACAATTTTGTCAATATCTTGCATGTTACTAATTGTCATCTTGGTTTGTTAGGAAGCAGAGTAAGAATCAAAAGTCCTGGAATCTTTTTCTGAAAGGAACAGAAATGACTGATGTTACTGTACTTTAGGTATCTTTTTTTTTTTTTTTTTTTCGTATTTATCATCTCTTAATGGGACCAACACCCTTAGCATCTTGAAAAGATGAATGGTTTTAGACTTGTAAAAGCCTACAGCATCAGTGAATGAAGGTACAATGTCCTCTCAGTGGTAAAAAGGAGTCAGTGAGCATGTGTCCCTGTGTAAAGGTGGCCTGTCAACCATGTAGCAGGAGACACCTGGTCTATGGGCTTCAACTCTCAGCTTCTGACCACTAGACGCTCACAGACATTAATCTAGGACATTAGCATAGCGAACGTTTTCAAAAAGATTATGCACACATTCTTCAGGCTCAAAGGCGAGTTAAGTAAAAGTGTAGTCAGGAGCATAAAGGAAGGGCAAACTTGTGCAAGGCCAACAAATCTCTTATGTGTAGTGCCACATCCATCAGCACAGCTGTCAGTGCAGTGAACTGGAGACCTGGCTTTGCTTTAGAAATAGCTCCAGCAGCTCACCACCAAGGCTCCGGGAGCCACAGTGGCAATCCAAATAAGAAAGGAGCAGCAGCAAACAGGGAAGAGAGGCGGCCAACTCTACCAATATCCTTCCACAATGGAATCTCTAAGATTTATGCAGCTAAGAGGTTCCCGTGAAAAGATGGCAGCCTGGCCCGATACTGAATGCTCTCCTGATACCACACTAAAACCACAGTAAAGATTACTTTTTAAATGACATGAACCCGTAAGAATAGGGAAAACAGGAGACGAGCTATCAGCCATAACATTTTTCTAGGTGGTAGGAAGATGGATTAGCAATAACTGACTGAGCACCACTGAGACAAGGGAACAGAAGCCAATAGGACGGAAAGTTAAGACATAACCCCATATACCACAGAAGTCACAAAGGTTTTAGGACCTGGAGTACCAGTGATGTATGGAACTGGGAGAGAGAGTGATGTTGTAGGAAAGTATGCAGCTAAAATATGGAGGATTGTATGAAAGCTATCTGAGAAGCAATTAGATGCCAGTCCAGGGGCTAGGACTACCTCTGTGGAAGTAAGAGTGGGAGGTCTTAGAGGTTTATTCTCTGGAGACAGATAAACTAGGGGATAACCAGGAGCAGTTGAGGACCCAAAACAGGGAGATTAAGTGATCTCATACACACTCTGAGAACCCCACCCTTTTCCCCACAGGGCTTCCAGAATACCTGCAGCCCTCCAAGGCAAGAGGTCGAAAGTTCCGTCTTTGAGGAAGCTGACCAGTCCAACAGGATAAATTTAAAGATAACAGATGTTGGGGTTCCCTACAGTGTTCACCTGGACTACTCAATGATGAAGTCCAAAGTCAACAAACCCAATTAATGCACTCAGAATGTCCAATCCACTTAACCACAAATTGACCATCAAAGATTACATGACAGCTGATGAAGTCTCTAACGTGGACTAAAAATACCAGATGAAACAAACAGAAAATGGTAACTTGGAAGAAACAGGCTAAGCAAAGAGAAATGAAAAACAAATATATTTTTATTATTAGTCATCACAGAAAACAGAAATTGCATCTAGAAATTGGAACAGGACAGAATGAAAAGAACATTTAGAGAACAAAAAGGTCTTAAAATTAAAACTATAATATGAATGAGAAAAAAAAATCAATAAAGAATTAGAGTAAAATTTTAAGGCAATCTCCTAGACAGCAAAGCAAAAAGATAAAGTAAAAATGTAAGGAAACAAATGGTTCACAAATTCCAACACCCAAATAGGCATGCTAGAATGGGAACAAGAAAATAGGAAAGAAGTCAAAGTAGTTATTCAAGATTTTCCAGACTGAAGGATAAGTTTCCAGATTAAGAGCCCACTGAGATCCCCACACACTGGAAAAAAAAAAAAAAAAAGTAGATTCATTCCATGTCACACATATCAGTGGGAAATTTCAGAACATCCAGTGAGAAGTCTACATACAATCAATCATCAAAATGCCTCAGTGTCTCTGAAAAATGAAAACAGAAGCTATATGACAATGGAGAAATAACCTCAAATCCTGAAGTAAAATTATTTCTTCCCTAGAATCCCACACAAAACATTAATCAGATGGGAGGGCGGAATAAAAAACATTTTTAGAAACTCAAGGTTGTCCCAAATTTACTTTTCATACACCCTCTCTCAGCAGATTACCAGAGGATGTGCACCAACAAAATGAGTAAAATGAGCGAAAATTGAGAACACATGAGACAATATTGGCAAAATATGAGTACCATATTTGTAGTCATGCTAAAGAGGGAGCTAAGTATAAAGAATGTCAGTGGAACCATCGCTCTTGCTGGTGAGATACACAACAGTTACGGTTCATTGTGGAAATGGAGGAGAAGGAAGAGAGGGAGGAGGAGGAAAAGCAGTGATGCTTCTGACATGAATGGCGGCACTGAAGCCTGGCATCTCTATGGAAATCGATGACTTGGAAAAGCCTTCTGATCCTTATGGACCAGAATGCCAATCTTGGCACCAGTGACTTGGGACCAAGTAAGTCGTTTTTCGGGGCAGGATGGAGGCTATCCCGAGTAGTGTAGGAGATTTAGCAGAATCTCTGGCCTCTACCTACCTCCTAGATGTCAGTAGCAAAGCCACACACACACTTGTGACAACCACAAATGTCTACAGATTTCGTCAGGTGGCCTTTAGGGGCAGCTAAATTGTTCCTGAGTAGGAACTAGTGCTATAGAGCAAATGAAGACTACAACTAAAATTTTCCTGATAAAAGGTATCTATGTAACATATCTATCCAACACTCATACCACACAGGCCTGTCACTAGAAGGTGACAAAAGGGGTACCACCTCTCTTGAAGGTTGAGAGGGAGACTAACTTTATTCTTTACTTATTGTAAACGAATTTTGTATAACAAACATGCATTCTCTCTCCAAAAAATTTATGAAATTAAACACTCAAAACAAAATTACAAATGAGCACATCCTCATATACAACTATACTTCTAGGAATTTAACCTCCATAATCGAATGCTGTGAAATTAATTATGTCATACCATAAATGGAGTAGTATGCAGCCATCAAAAAGAGTAAATTCATTATATACTAACATGGAATTATTTCCAAAATAAACCATGAGGTTAAAAAGGCAAAGAGTAAATCAGTGTATATATTTTATGCATACACAAACAAATTCACATTCTTCCCACCCCCTTTTCTTTCATACAAATTGATGGAAGTGGTTGACCCTCAAATGGGGAGCCTAGTTGCCAGAGGCCAGGGTTGCGGGGAGATAATATGTTCTTTTGTACCTTTTGAATTTTAATCACATAAATATCTTACTCATTCATATTAAAATAAGATTTGCACCATGTGAATTTTTGTGCTCCAGTAGTTTTCTTGGGTTACTGTCTTAAGAAGTAACCAGCAACCAAGGTCTCAGAAGGCCTCCTTGTGGGAGCAGTTGCAGCCCCACTGCCATCATGTAGAAACTGTTGTTCCTACAGGATGTGCTCCAAGGAAACTTGACAAAGAGGCCCACTATGCCTCTGACTGGCATTTTATACTAAATAGAATAAAGTAGAACAGTTATCATTTCTCCTTTCACCCCCAATAGAGATTCAGGTTCCTAATTATTAACTGTCAGAAAAAATGGATATAATGCAAAAAAGCCCATTCCTATTAGTAAATGTCATAATAGAACCAGATTTAATTTTAAAAAAGAAAAAAAAAAAACGTTTTGCCCTGATCAGTAGGCTACAGAAGTCATTTGTAGGAGTGAAATAGTCTGTGCTTTGGAGTGGAGGGCCAGCAATGAAGTTGGCTCGGAGAAGAAAGTGCCCGCAGGGAGGTGGGAATATGACTTCTCACTTAGACTGTTCTTAGGCTAAACTGGGGGAAAGAGCGTGAGATCAAAGACAGGGGCAACGAGTTCTGGCTTAGCTGTACTCACAGTGTAATCTTGGGGAAATCATTTAAGCTATTGTCAAGTGGGGACAATTACTGAATACAGAAATGTGGGGAGGATTAATGAGCAAAAGACCAACAACAAAGAGCATGTGAGGATTACAGAAGAGTAAACAAAATTTTCTAACTATAAATATTGAGTCTGTGTATTCAAAGGCAATCTCTAAACACTAAAATGCACAGGAGACTATCTGTAGTGGTTGCACTTTCAAAATATTAACTAAATGGTCAATATTTGATGAGTTTATTTGATCATAAGAAGAATTTTTAAATTGTAAAGCAGAATAATGTAGCCTAATCAATCAATCAACTTATGGCTGATACAAGCATCCCCAATGGTTTGCTGGAGTCTTTAGGTGAATTTTGACATGTGACACCATAGAGTCAAAATAACTATGAGGAGGGATGAGGGTGGGGGAAGTACAGTTAAGCTCTTAAGCTTCAGCAGGTGTTTTTAATTCAATAAATATGTTTTAGAGTGCCCTCTATGTGTTAGACACAGCTAGACAAACTAGACAGAACCTAGGTAAATAAGCCAGTTGCAGGCTAGACATATAATTTAAAAGGAAAGGCAGACCAAAGGAAAAGAAACAACACATTAAGGCAAATTATGATAAAAACTATGAGAAATTAGGATAAAAACTAGGAGAAACAAGTCATGTGCATCTGAAGGGCTAATGAAGTACACTATTTACAGCTGTAGACATTTGAGAAGGCAGCTAGGAGAAGGTATAATTAAGCATGTCTTTGAATGACATGAGTTTTTCAATATTACTGGAGAAAAACTAATTTTCTAGAAAAAAAATTTTAAGGTGTTTATGAATCTTGGTCCTCATCGCTTACAGGAAGTAAAAATACATTCTAATACTTCAGCATAAGAAGAAAAACCACAAAGTGTATCAAGTTTTCTAAAGTCATTTAAAGTATAGACTGTTACTTTATATGTCTTCATATATTCTTATGTTGATGGATAAAGGTAAAGAAATAAAAATCTGCTGTTTCATATGTCACAGATGTCTCACAAGTAAGAGCTGTCAGTGAGCCATCCGCCATCAGTGTACTGAGGCACTGTGTCAAAACTGTCACATCAGTGCTCAACAAGCGACTTGTGTGTTTAACTCTATGGAAGCCCTGTCCAACAGAAATACAATGCACGCCAACTGTGCACAACAGCCAAGACACAGAACAACCTAAGTGTCCACTGACAGATGAATGGATAAAGAAGATGTGGCACATACATGCAATGGAATAGTCCTCAGCCATAAAAAAGAATGAAATAATGGCATTTGCAGCAACATGCATGGACCTAGAGATTAGCATACTAAGTGAAATAAGTCAGAAAGAGAAAGACAAACACCATATGATACACTTATATGTGGAATCTAAAATATGACACAAATGACGTATCTACGAAGCAGGAGCAGACTCACAGACATAGAGAACAGACTTGTGGTTGTGAAGAGGGGGTGGTGGGGGAGAGAAGGACCGGGAGTTTGGGATAAGCAGATGCAAACTATTATATAAAGGATGGATAAACAACGGAGGTCCTACTGTATAGCACAGGGAACTATATTCAATATAGTTGATATAGTGATAAACCATAATGGAAAAGAATATGAACAAAATATATATGTGTAACTGAGTCACTTTGCTGTACAGCAGAAATTAAACACAACATTGTAAATCAACCATACTTCAATAAATTTTTTTAAAAAGAAACATAATGCAAGCCACATAAGACTTTTTAAATTTTCTAGTAGCCACATTAAAAATTTTAAAGGAACAGCCAAGTTAAATTTTTAAATATATTTATGCTAATCTATTCAAAACATTATTTCAATATGGAATCACTAGGAAAATATTGGAGATAGTTTATATTCTTTTTTTAATTTTTGAAATCTAGTATGTATTTTGTCTTTATAGCATACCTCAATTCTGACTAGCTACATATTAAGTGGTCAACAGGCACATGTGGCTAGTGACACGTGGTCCTAAGGAATTACTGATACATCGAAATAGTGTCCATAATACTAGCTCACAATAAATATGTGAATGAATGAAAAATAAATGAATGAATGGCAAACTGACATAATACTCTTACATACTCATTATTCCTTAGGTTAAACCACTTTAATGTATTTCTAATCAAAGATGAGATAATACACAAAATCTCCCCGAATCAGTAAATAAAAAATATAAATTTTGATAAAACTATGTTTTGTTTAATGTTGAAACAAAATTTAAATACTCAGGATGTAGTACATCCTGGGGCTACTTATATTATCGTAAATACCCTTCAGAGAAGAAAAGTGGCAAGGGCAGGGGATTAATAAAAACTAGACTTTCTGTTGTTTATTCACATTCAATTTTTTTCTTGAGAACTTTGCCTCTTCCTATTTATTGTAATTAAATATATTCTTATAACCCAATTTTGAATTAGAATTTAAGGTGTACAAATACACACAAGCTTTCTCCAATTCATTAAAGCAATTCAATATTAGATTATTGAAGTGAAATTTTTCTTACTGTATTTATATGATAACTGCTTTCCTATTGGCTATGTAAATCTATCTATCTATATAGCAAATAGGTTTTATTTTATGGCCCACTTTGATGAACTGTTTTGGGTCTCCCTCTATAATTAGTGGGAAAATTTGCCATGATCAATTAGTGATGCTTGGCATGGGTTCAGGAGGGAGTTCTCCCAGTTCATGTGCTATATTTGTGTCATGGCTAACCTATTAGAAAGGCAAGAATAAACAGAGTATTCACAGAAGGTGTTATGGCTGATTGCATCACCTCTCACCCCTCTAAATTCATATGTTGAAGGCCTAATGCCCAGGACTTCAGAATGCGATCTTATTTGGAAATACAGTCCTTGTAGATATTACCTAAGTTAAAATAAGGTCATACTGGAGTAGTGTGGGCCCGTAATCCAATAGGATAGGTATCCATATAAAAGGGTCAATCAACTACAGTATTTGTACAAAGGAACCTATCCTGAATCTCATTTTCTTTTAAATGACTGCCTGGTACCTTGTAAAAGTCTAACAGAATTATAATTATCTATAATTAAAAAAAATTTAGGAGTCATTTTCATTTCTATCTCTAGGCATACTATTTGTAATTTATTACCCTAATTATATGATAAGTTTGTCATTAATCTTTTTCTTTTCCTTCCAGAGAGTTTTAAAGCTGTAATAGAAATACTCTAGTCCAAATCCCACATTTTGCATATGGGGAAACTGAGTCCTGGAGAAATGACCTGTAAAAATCAACTGACTTTATAATGACTCAGAAAAGTCTTAACTTCCAATGAAATCTACATGAATATGCCTTCTTTACTCACTTCAGCAAGGGCAGTTATATATTTAAAAAATGCTTCTTTATTCTCTACAAAATGTGGAAGAATGAAGATTCAATTCAATCAATTTCTCATTCAATTACTGTCAGGATGTTTTTACTTATTGCAAAGATAGATCATTGTGCCCATCTTTTGAAAAAAAGAAAAGAGAAAAAAAACCTGACACACAAAAATCTTAACTTGCCCCACATATAAATTAGGCAGTGATTATTTGCATTACAAAAGATTTCATTTTACCAAAAAGATATTGTAGCAAGTTTCCTTGAAATATCAAGTCCCTTGGTAGAGCACAAATTTAATCCAATTTACAAAGGGAACAGGGAGGCAAAAACTTTAGCTTAAGAATAACTTCTACTTAAAAACCTTCCCTGACTAAATAATGGCCTTTTTCTGTGCTCCTCCTACACTCCTGCCCTCTGGTAAACCACTATCCTGGCCATTCCTCACTTATGCATCCTAGTATTCACAGAATAAATTATTGATTCAACCGCAGTTTGGAGTAAAAAGGTACATAAGAGAAGCACAGTTTCTCTCTAGTTCAGTCTTATTATAGGATATTATTAGTATTGCTGGTTTCCTTTTCTGTGTATCCTCCTAAATTTCTCATTCCTTCAAGACAGAGGTATGTCTTATTCATAGCTGAGTCTCCAGGACCTCGCACGGTGCCTGATTCACAGCATTCAGTAGATTTCTGAGTGCTACCATATGCCAAGTGCTGTTCTACATTCATAAATGTATCCTCATCTCATTCAATCCTCAAGCTCCCTGGATATGAGATTTGTACAGAGTGTGACACTCAGGCTCAGAGGTTAGGTAAGGCAGTCAAGCTCACACAATTCAAAAGTGATGGAATAGCTATGCAAACTCACATCTGTAAAACATTCTCAAGCTCATGCTTTCCCCACTTTACAAACTATCAAAATGAGATGTCTGTGGAACGTGCTAGAACGCCCATAACTCAAAAAAATATAAGCAAGGTCTTCCCTGGTGGCGCAGTGGTTGAGAGTCCGCCTGCCGATGCAGGGAACACGGGTTCGGGCCTGGGTCCGGGAAGATCCCACATGCCGCGGAACGGCTGGGCCCGTGAGCCATGGCCACTGAGCCTGCGCGTCCGGAGCCTGTGCTCCGCAATGGGAGAGGCCACAACAGCGAGAGGCCCGCGTACCACAAAAAAAAAAAAAAAAGAGCAAATTTATTAATCACCAACACAGAAAAGATGCAGGTAAAAAGTGAAATTTCCCCTATTCCTTTATTAGTTCATCTGTCTTCTGGAAAGACATTCTATATTTATGCACAGGACAATGCTCAAAGCAGGTACACAGTATCTGCTATATGAAATTGTAAAGCGTCTACGACTCTTTACTTGTGAGTCATTTAAGGATAAAGCTCTTGGTAACCAAGATTTTCAAGCAAGAACAGTCTATTCTTCTTCTTCTTTTAGTTATTTTTATAATTGCCATTTTTCTTTTGAAATAATTTTAAAACTGCAAGAGCACAGGTTTCCAGTCACATGGGCCTGGGGTTACACTCTGGTCCTCCCATTTCCTGGCCATGTAGTCTTTGAAATAATGTTAAAAAGACAAATAAAGACAAAGAGCTGAGAGACTGGAAATGATTGGACATAGCAAGAAAGGAAACTAACATGCAAGAGGAAAAATAAAACTACACTGCATATGGAAAACTGTATAATGAGAACTGCAGAAAATCAAAGCACTGATATGGAGAGCAATATTGCACTGCTCATCCAGAACTCAGAAGAATAAGACAAAGAATTGAAAATGATGAGAGGATTATTATGAAGAACAGAAAACAGGTCTACCTTTTGAATCACACATATTACAATGGGAGGAAAAAAAGAACTGGAATAAAAGCAAACTCAAGGACAAAACTGAAGAAAAACTTCAGAGATTTAAAGACAAAACCTTAATTTAAAAAGGGGCAAGGAGGATGCAAACCAGGAGAGTACATCATGATCCACATGAAACCAAAGAAAAATTCTCACATACATTCTTATACCCTGGCTAAAGGTTTTTAATACAGGGCCCAAGGGACAAAGAAACCTGCATACCTCCGGAAAAAAAAACAGCTTATCTTCAAAGAAACAAAATTCTGCTTGGCATCAATATCTTCCCGGCAATTTAAATACCATGAGAGAGACAAATGAGCAACACTTACAATAATTTAATTAAGAGGGAAAAGTTTGTAAGCCAAGATTTTTGTAACAAACTAAGTTGTATGATGGTAAAAAAAAAAAAAAAAAATCAGATATTCAAGGGCTCAGAAAATCTAGCCAAAAATCCCTTAAAAATTACTTGATGATATACTCCAGTTAACTGGGAAATGAATCTAAATTAATGGAAATACTATGGCATAAAAGGACTGAAAGGTTGAAAGTTAAACAAAAATGTCTCAGTGAATGATGAAAATGTTACAAAATGTATCCAAATTTAAAAACTGTAAAAATAATTTAGTGGCAATAAACTGAATTCAAAACAATAGGTTTTGCCCAAGAAGCACATTAAAATAAGTGCAACATCATTCTTCATTAGGGAAATACAAATCAAAACCACAATGAGATACCACTTTACACCTAACAGGATGGCTATAATTTACAAACATAAAACAAGAAAAAGAAAATTATTGGCAAGTATATAGAGAAATCGGAACCCTCGTATGTTACAAGTAAGAATGTAAAATGGTTCAGCCACTGTGGAGAAGATTTTGACACTTTCTCAAAAACTTAAACATAGGATGACCACAGAACCCAGCAATTCCACTCATAGGGGCGTGTGTGTGTGTGTGTGTGTGTGTGTGTGTGTGTGTGTGTGTGTGTTTAAATTGAAAACAAGTATGCAAAAAAATACATGTACCAATAGGATTACAGCAGTGTTGTCTACAAGAGTTAAGAGGTAGAAACAACCCAAATATCCATCGATGGATAAATAGATAATAAGATTGTGGTATATACAGACAATGTAATATTATTCAGCCATTAAAAGGAATGAAGTACTGATATATTCTGCAATGTGGATGAACCTCAAAAATATTATGCTCAGTGCAAGAAATCAGTCACAAAAGGTGATGTAAAGTATGATTCTATTTGTAGGAAATATTCAGAATAGCTGAATCTATAGAGACATAATACAGATTGGTGGTTACCAAGGGTGAGGGCAAGAGAAATGGGAAGTAAATGCTTAATAGAAAGGGTGTTTCTTTATGGAGTGATGAACATGTTTTAGAACTGGATAGAGGCTAGTTGTACGACATTGTGAATATATTAAATGCCACTGAACTGTTCCCTTTAAAACAGTTAATTTTATGTTGTGTGAACTTTACCTCAAAAAAAATAGGTTTTAGTAAAAGAACTAGAAAGCAAAATAGGGAACAGGCTAGTTTTTTAACCAAACTGTAAGTTGCAAAAGCATAATTATCATATAGTCTTAAAGGAGCAGATAATACTTAAGAGGCACTTTCATTAAATCTTAAGAGAACTGCCAAATTTTTCTCAAGGACATAAAAGAATGTCTGAATGTTTGTTTGTTTGTTTATTATATTCCTCAATGGGAAGATGAGATGTTTTAGAAATACCAATCCTTCCCGATCCCTAATAAAAAAGGCCAAATGGATATTCATTAATTTGACAAGTGATGTCAAAGTTTACCTAGAAAAATAAATAGGTCAGAATTTCAAAGAAAATTTACAAAAGAGGAGTAGACAAAGTTTTCCCCCCTTACCAGATACTAATATATTATAAAAGTATAGTAATTAAAGCAATATGATACAAATATAAACACTGACATATGGCAGACCAAAAAAACAAAGCCTGGATCCTAATATATGCCATGCAATCATTCAGAATGTTCAGTTTCCTCTTTGGCACACACTACATCCCACATATTTTACTAAGACTGAGAGTCAAAGCCACATCTCATTAGACATCGATATAACTTCAGCACTATAGCAAAGTTATGGGTAAAAAATAAAAGGTTCTAACATATTTAAAAATGTTAGCGGACATCTTGTCTTCTATAGGGAAGAATTACTTCTCAACTGTAAAAGTAATGAAGAAATTCCAAAAGGAAGCATTTACAAGTTTAAACAGAGAAAAAGAAAAATGCTTATATCCTAAAATAAAAACAATTATGGAGCAAAAGCAAAACTGTAGAAAGTATTAAGGGTATAAATGGTAATACCCTTAATAAACAGTTCACAGCAATCAATTAAAATCACTGAAGTTCCAACATAAAAGTAGGTAAAGCCCATTAAATGACAGAAGAAATGAGATAATATAAAAATTGTTTTTTCAATAATAAAAGATATATAATTTTCAATGGATACTAATCTTCACTATCAAATTAAATGCTTTAAAAATCTATCAGTGTTAACAAAGGTATAATGGAATGATATCATCCTCATACACTGCTGACAGAAACAATGGCACACTTGCTGGAAATCAATCTGCTGATGTACAGTTGAACCTTGAACAACACGAGTTTGAACTGCATGGGTCCACTTATAAGCAGATTTTTTCAATAAATATATTAGAAATTTGGGGGGATGTTTGCAACAATTTGAAAAAAACTTACAGATGAACTATGTTGCCTAGAATAGTGAAAAAATTTCAGAAAAAGGTAGGTATGTCATGAATGCATAAAATATATGTACATATATAAATATAACACACAAAATATGTGTTAATCGACTGGTTATGTTTTCAATAAAGCTTCCAGTCAACAGTGGGCTATCAGTAGTTAAGTTTTGGAGGAGTCAAAAGTCACATGTGGATTTTCAACTGCCTAGACGTCGGTGTCCCAAGAGTCAACTGCACGTCTTTTGATGTACATATCTACATCATAATTCCACGTCATATAATAATCAGAGGAATGCAAACATTTCATATAGAACGTACAATAAAACGTTCATCACAGGTTCATGTATAATCGTAAACACATAGGAAACTATCTAAATATCCAATCATTGAGGATTAATTAAATTACTATATATTCAAATATTATACACTATTAAAACATGCTTTTAAATATTTAGTGATATGAGATATGGTAAGCTAATTTTTTAAAGACAGTTTTTAAAGTTTACTCAGGTAATTTGAAAAGATGGAAGGAAATAGTTCCAAATTACAAACAGTATTGTTATGATTGGTAGGATTATCTATTTTCATCTTTATATTTCCTTGTAATTTAAAAATTCTCCCTAGTAAGCTCATTTTACTTTGATAACCATGGAGGAAATAAATAATGAGGTCAGTGTGACAACCCACTCTGGAGTAAATTATTGAAAGTATTATTCTGCATAAAATGATTTCATTAGCTCATACCTTTTGTCATTCCCCCCTTAGTTACAAAACAGAAGCATGGGTGAAAGCTCTAAAGCCCAAAACATTAGTAAAGAATATCAAGATGCTTAACATGAGGTGTTTCATGATCAATTTCAAGCAAGCATAATACATTGCTCATACAATTGATTGGCATGTCAAATTCTTGACAAAATAATAAGTGACTCTAGGTGCAAATCACTGTCTCACACTGCATTTCATTGTACAGCTTTTGGTGTCAATGATTAAATTATGATGGCACCCCAAATACAGCAAAGTGTTGAGAAATACTCTTCCTCTTAGGAGTCTACTGCTCTGACGCTCCGCCATTCTCTGGCCAAAAAGAAGAGGCAAACACAGATTGCTTCTGAAATGATGGTTCATAGCAGCCAGCTCTAGGAATTCCTAGTTATTGTTGGCCACAGTCAACAGATTTTCTTAATTCCATCATTTACTTTCAAATGCAGCCAGTCCTGACAGCTTTGACACCCGCCCCCCCACCATGACACTTTCCAGTTCACCCCATGCCCTTCACTTCCAAGAATGGCCTCTGTTTTCTCTGTTGTTCCACAGCAGGAAAGGAGAAATTTCTGCTATATTAAAAGGGGGGCGGGGTTAGTGACTCTTCCCTACTGGATATCCAATGCATTTGAGAGTTAAGAATTATAATCCTGCATTGATGGGAACAGCAAAACGAAACTGAAGTATGAAAGGGAACTGACACAGTGGAGGATGCATGAATTCAATAAATGAATGCAATGCAAATGACAGAATTCACAGAAGAGCAAAGATAAATACTGCCAACACCAACACTTGCAGAAAGACAAGACACACTAGTCAGGGAGTAACAGGAAAAGGTAACACTCAAACAGTGGTCACCCGCTAATGGTCTACATTTTCACCTGTATAAACAGCCAAACAAGGCAAATGAGCTAAAAATAATGATCCCTATTATTTTTTTCTGTTTTCTTTCCTCTACCTATATATTAACCGAAATCATCTTCTATCCCCTTATTTCCTGTCAACAACAGTACAATCCATTTCCTACTATGTGAGTGATGTATTAGCCACCTGAGTGTCAAACTTGTTTTTCCTCATTTTCAGGGGATATTTATGCCTTGATACACCACACTTATTTCAATATAATTTACTGTGCAGCAGTGGTGTTTCTATGAATTAAAACCAAGGCACTGAACCACACCACCAAGGAGGAGTGGTGAAAGTACCCTTCATCATAGCCCTACTGAAAAATGTTTTAATAGATATTCAGAATATGGGAGAATCACTGTAATTACTAAGAAAGAGCACCTACAGGAAATAACATGAAAAGTACACTAAAAAGATGAAAATTACTTAAAACTCAGCTATTCTTTCTTTTAAAAAGAAAGGACAGGGCTTCCCTGGTAGCACAGTGGTTGAGAGTCTGCCTGCCGATGCAGGGAACACGGGTTCGCGCCCCGGTCTGGGAAGATCCCACATGCCGCAGAGCGGCTGGGCCCGTGAGCCATGGCCACTGAGCCTGCGTGTCTGGAGCCTGTGCTCCGCAACGGGAGAGGCCACAACAGTGAGAGGCCCGCGTACCGCAAAAAATATATATATATATTTTGAGTAACCACCTCCACACCTGTCTGCATCTTCTCAATTCATCCAATCACCAATAAACTTCAATGATATGAAAGACATTCCCATCCTTCCTGTTGGAAAATTAAAATTAAACGTGAAGAAAATTTTTTAATTTTCATGCCCATATTTGACCTTTTGGAAGTAACATGCACTGAATGAAAAGCCCAATCCAGGAAAAACTGATTGAATGGTATGGATTTTGGGTCAACGGGATACTAGGAGGCTTACACGTACATGTGCGATGGATGGGCAGCACAAAAGGCAGGTGGTTGTAATAGATGTAAACAGGCTCAAAACCCTACAGTTGGGTATTAAGTTGTATTTGACTGTTATCTATGCTTCATAAGCCAATTGATAATTTTGTAATCTTCACTTGAGGTGATCAAAAGACTGAAGAACCAAATAGAGAATAATACTCATCTAGATTCCCAATTTTAAATTCCCAGACATCGGGAGTAAATCAATAATAATCCTATAGGAATCCAAGGGCAGAGAACACCTATGTCCCTGAAATAAGCTTTTGTAACGACACCATAACTGAATATTCCCCCCTCACTAAATATAGGGTATATACAATTGGACAAATGGAGTGTGCCCTCCAGAGCTTATTTTCATTTCAGGACAAAGCAGCATTTAATAACGCATCCAGTTCTTTCTTCTTCCTCCTCTCTTTCTTTCCTTGCCAAGACAAACAATATTGTAAGAGAAAACTGTCCAGAAGCCTTAAATTCCAGTTCCAACTTCTGTGTTGAGTAGCACATAACCATGTGGCTCAAAGGAGCCCCCTATTTTCATGCCTGATTCCAGAATTTTAGATACATTTCAACACTCATATTAGCATTCTGATTTACACTTGGAGTATATGGGATGAGATCACGGGAACTCTGTTTTAGTCCCTCTTCTGTAGCCACCATTATTTTCCCTTAGATTTGGAATTGATAAGCAAGACTGAATTTAAACACAACATATATATGCTTAGTATCTCTCTGGCCCAAAGAGAGAACAGAATGGAAGGAAGCACAGTGACTGAACATGCCTGGTGGAAAGATGGACTTTCATTCTGGTCTTAATTGGCTAAACCAATGATTCTTTCAACACTTTCTGACCCTAAAGATTAATTAACCTAATCCTTTGAAACAATTTATGCATAGCCTCTCTGTATGGTTTTACATGTATCCAAGTAATAATTACTATACAACTATTATATTTGGTGCCATGTGGTAGATACTGATGAGAAAATGATTAAAATTTGGTCAGTCTTGTTCATGGATTACCAGAACTTTAGAGATATGACAAACTGCCGTCAAGAAAAGTGATGGTTCAGGTCTGCTTCTCCATGACCAGGATGAAAGGGATGTTCCACCACACCTGATCTTTTGGAGAAGCAGGAGAGCTTACATTAAAAAAGCCCTCTGGTCCATCATCGGATGAATGGATAAAGAAGATGTGGCACATATATACAATGGAATATTACTCAGCCATAAAAAGAAACGAAATTGAGTTATTTGTAGTGAGGTGGATGGACCTAGAGTCTGTCATACAGAGTGAAGTAAGTCAGAAAGAGAAAGACAAATACCGTATGCTAACACATATATATGGAATTTAAGAAAAAAACTGTCATGAAGAACCTAGGAGTAAGACAGGAATAAAGACACAGACCTACTAGAGAATGGACTTGAGGATATGGGGAGGGGGAAGGGTAAGCTGTGACAGGGCGAGAGAGAGGCATGGACATATATACACTACCAAACGTAAGGTAGAAAGCTAGTGGGAAGCAGCCGCATAGCACAGGAAGATCAGCTCTGTGCTTTGTGACCACCTAGAGGGGTGGGATAGGGAGGGTGGGAGGGAGGGAGACGTAAGAGGGAAGAGATATGAGAACATATGTATATGTATAACTGATTCACTTTGTTATAAAGCAGAACCCAACACACCATTGTAAAGCAACTATACTCCAATAAAGATGTATTAAAAAAAAGAAAGTCCTCTGCACCTACCAGATCATTCTGTTCGAGATTTGTGCCTCTCCCTTTTCTCTCTATAACCTACTTAGAATCACCAGACTTTTTCACAGCAGACGTCCAAATCTGAATGTAGATTAAGAGGTTTCCCACCTTGGAGTTCACACTATGATATTTAAGAGGCTATAAACCACATATTTTTCTGCTGGTCAGTTATATAAGATATTGGGCCATTCTTGGTGTGTTAAATTTAAATTAACTCTAGAACATATTGACAGTATTATTATAAATTCTGGCTTAATTCTTATAATGTGTAACATGAATTAGGCTTTTCTCATTCATGTTACAATGTCCCACTAATTTTGATTTTAGCTGAAGGTCAAACAGCTGTGTGTACGTATCCATTTGTACCACATATGTATATTGACTTGGAAATTTTTAACTTCATTTAAAATAGCACCATTTATAATGTCCTTTTAAAATATGACAGACATTATAAATACTGATAGATCACTTGCATTAAGAAAAAAATAATAATCTGGGTTGACAGTGAATCAAGCAAAATTTTTTCTATAATAAGTTGCCATGTAAATGGTTCAGTTTTGTCTGGAAACTCCTCAAATGTCACCAGAGGCTATATCAAAGTCACATTTAAGTCTTAAATATCTTAGATGCTTTGATTTAGATTTTGACTATAATAGTCCAGCTACTCACCCTTAGTCAATAAAAACGTTCATTTTATCACTTAATGTCCTCATGCTAATTCGACTGTTTCTTATTTCAGTCTACATTTTATATCTAAAGTGTTACATTAGCATCCATACAGTTGAATTTTCACTTGAATCCTTCTAGCAAATAATTCATAAAATTTAACAATTTACTCTACTTTTGCATTAATTACATTGAGCTTCCATAACTTCTTACATTTTCCAAGGAAGCAGAAAAAATCAAGAGGTTTTGACATATTTATTTGTCTCAGTTTTTATCAATGGTCATAAAGAAAAATAAGGGAAAATTATTTTTATGGAGTTAAGCCTGTTTCTTTGGGGACATATTACAACACGCTCTGGGGAAAGAATGAATTAAAAGTACATCCTCCCAAAGATAAGGCAAAAGCAGTGTTTATAAATCATTCCCATCATCTTTGTAACAGGTATATAAAGTCCACAACCCAAATGCAAAGCCCACTGGTACTAGATGTGCAGGAGCAACGGCTGCTAACAAGTAGGCCTTGCAAGGGAACTCACATCAAGGAGTGCCCGTGATAGGAAAGGGTGAGTGACTGGTACAACTGGAGAAAGCCACACAGCACAGACTGTGCAATGAGGCTGACCAGGGTTCAAATCTCAGATCTACTATAGGACCTAGGGCAAGTCTCACCATTCCTGGGCCTCAGTTTCCTCATTTCGAAAATGG
The DNA here is from genome assembly GCF_003676395.1 of Aethalodelphis obliquidens. Lineage (NCBI taxonomy): Eukaryota > Metazoa > Chordata > Mammalia > Artiodactyla > Delphinidae > Aethalodelphis > Aethalodelphis obliquidens. Next base: position 9,728,819 of record NW_020837954.1, on the reverse strand, counting down.
GGATCCTACCACTTATTGAATAAAAGTAGCTGAAGGGATTAAATAAAATTGAATTACCATTATAATTACTACTGTACATTAATCATAAATTTCAGAAAACAATATAGAGCCAATCACATCCTCTATTATCATTGTATTAAATATTTTACAGGCAAGTTAGCAATGATGTTTTGCTTTTCATTCCCCAGAGCCAAGAAACTTTTCCTTTAAAAAAGGTAACATTGCACATGAATGACCACAGCTTTAGGTCCACTTAGACCATGTCTATTTGTACTGTCTTTACTTCATAAGACATTATACTGTGTCCAGTAGAAAACCTTGTTGGACCCATTCCGATTATATCAGGTCCATTTCACTGAAAAAGTGCCCTCTACTTCTGTTCAGAGTCTACCAATGGCTCTTTCTAAATGGAACAATGGCTACTGGAACTAGTTGTGTTCATTCATTTAAAAACGACTTAATCCTGCCCCATTTCAATGCCAGTATTTCATTAAGTTTCTTTTGGTCTTTTCCTTCCCTTTTTCTTCTTCAGAAATCCAAGAGAGTCTAAAGGGCAATTTCTCAGATCTATTTTTCCCCCTCTAAAAAATTCAAACTGCTGTGTTTGTAATCAATGACCCGAATCCAAGATAATCACATTTGCTTTTCATAATCAGAATCCCCAAAAGCAGCTCAGCTTTTTCAACTTATTTCTTCATAAAATATTGGACTTGTCTTATGACCAAGAAATATGCAATTTTGTACAGGATTTATTATGAATAAACAAAATATTTTATGATAAAATGCTTTTAACATATATCATTTTAAATAAATTCTGTACCACTATTGAAAATGTATAGTTCTCTAACTGAAACCTGTAGTGATGGGCTCCAAATAATTATAGTGGCCAAGAAGAAACATGTTAAAATTAAATCAGGAAATCTACTCAGAACCCCTAAGTCACTGGCTACTACAACCATCATCTCTTGGTTTGCTGAAAGACCTATAATAGGACGCCAGAGTCCAGTTTGGGAGTGAAATCCTCTCACTTTTGCACATCCCCACACCTTGAAGGACTGCTGGAACAGCCAGGTGGAATGAACAGCTGTTGAGTCCAGAGGCAATTTAAAGCAAAGACCAAACTTCTAAGTTGGACAGGGAAAAATGGGGAGTAAGTGTAGTCATATTTTTCAAAAGACAGTTGCAAGTCTTAATAATGTGTTTAACATGTGCCAACAAGGACTTTTTTTTTTTTTTTTTTTTTTGCGGTACGCAGGCCTCTCACTGTTGTGGCCTCTCCTGTTGCGGAGCACAGGCTCCGGACGCGCAGGCCCAGCGGCCATGGCTCACAGTCCTAGCCGCTCCGGACCGGGGCACGAACCCGTGTCCCCTGCATCGTCAGGTGGACTCTCAAAACACTGCGCCACCAGGGAAGCCCAAGAAGGACATTTTTAAGGGCCAAAAGCTGGGACCAGCTTTATAACTAATAATGCTGGGACAAGAGCTCTATTTATGGTGTAACACTGAAATTCAGGTTTGGGGTGCTCTAGAGCTCAAAGACAAAATTTACCTGTGAACACGTCTCTTTAATGAGCATATCATAAGAAAAAATAGTCAGTCTTTAAGCACATTCACTAGGAGAAAGATCAGATAGCTCAGACATTACATCACCCATATGAAGCACTAACAGATGAATGTCGTTACAAGGTATTGGGTATGGAAATTACTAACTTCATGTCAACAAGACACCACAGCTAAACCGTGCCAGGTAAGTTCTGATTCAAAAACAAGCTCCATTGATTTGTCATGTTACTCACTTCAGTAGGACAGAAGAAGCCTACTTACATGCCCAGTCACCTATGCTCATGGCAAAGCAGAAGGACCAGAGGCCAAACACCTCCTTAAAATAGCTTCTGGTAGCTGGATAAAGTGGAAACTAAATTAAAATAATCAGACCTCTATATGCTATTGTTTTAACTAAACAGAATTTTCAGTATTCGTGAAAAAAACATTTAGATAAAATATTTGCCTACAATACTGTGTTTCTCAATAGTTATTTTGACGTAGAATTGAGTGTTTAAGGGTGGAAATTCCCTCAAGCCCTCTGAAATGATAGCACAGTTGACAGTGTCAAAAGCCATGCTGAGATCACGGGAAATGAGAATGGAAGCAGAAACAACCGCATTCATGAAGAGATCATTTAAAACCTCTTTGCTATGACATAAACTCAAACATGAGTAGAATCTCATCCCCAAAAAAATAAAGTTCAAGTGTCCGTCCTAAACCAATAGAAGAAAACCAGTCAAAAATTCCTAAAAGACTTGAATGTCTAGGAAGAAATTCAGTTGTCAGATTCCAGTCAATTTACATTTTATGGGTAGAAAAATGTAATTTAAGTCTACCAATAAGTTTCTTAAAGGAGAGATTTCCCCTCATTTTCAGACAAAAAGCAAACTTCAGTATTTGTTAGGGTCTCAGAAACAACTTCCTTTGTTTATTCTTCTGCTTGAAACTTTTTCTATAATGATCTATAATGCCATACTACTTGTTTCTCACCACTTTTGAAGTCCTACTTCAACACACTTTCCAAAATTGACTAGAATCCCAAACCCAGAATTTCTATGATTTTTCTTCCCTTGAACACCACATTGTGTCACCAAGAAGCAGCTTTAAAGCTTGGAAAACTCTGGGAGAGAGCCACATGAGGACAGTTCTTGCAAAAGGTCTCTATTAGTTAAACTTCTCTATTATTTGCATAGAAAATGCTCAGCCCTTGTTGCCTTCTCTACAAACCATGGACGTTTTTACGATGGGTATAATATTTTACAGTATTTACTATTATGGGCATAATGTTATTTTACTATTTACAATTAATTATTTTATTATTAGTTATTGACACCTAGACATTCATTAGATACCAATCACAGTTTAGTAACCATAGGCCTTGGTAACACATTAACAAAGGGAAGACTTCAGTAATCTATCCTATGTAAAACACTTTATCACTTGTTTCATATAGTACCTAAAACCCTTTCATTGGTATGAAATTTGCCTGAAGATAGAGCCACCTTTATGTGTTTATGTAGTGTGTGTACATGCTTGCCTTCATCACAAAAGAATCTTAATCCTAATGCCCATGATATACTGCATTATATACACATATGTGGTTTATTTCTATGTTGCTATGTTATTCAATTGCATGATGATGATCTGAGTAACATTGGAATCAGGGTTTTTATGATTGACACATAGAATACAGAGAGAAGGTGATCAGTCTTGTTTCATAAAACACACATGAAAACGGGCTTCCCTGGTGGCGCAGTGGTTGGGAGTCCGCCTGCCGATGCAGGGGACGCGGGTTCGTGCCCCGGTCCGAGAAGATCCCACATGCCGCGGAGCGGCTGGGCCCGTGAGCCATGGCCGCTGAGCCTGCGCGTCCGGAGCCTGCGCTCCGCAGCGGGAGAGGCCACAGCGGTGAGAGGCCCGCGTACCACAAAAAAAAAAAAAAAAAAATACATGAAAACTGGTCCTTTGGGGGCCATATCTTATTTCGCTATTGAGAAAATAATGATCAATCCTATGTATCTTCGTACATTCATAGAACTAATTTAAGACTAATAATGAACTAGAGATGGAATTTTGGCTCCTTAACTTATTAGTTATATAATTGGGGCAAATATTTACTTGAGACTTAATTTCTCATCTACAAAACACTTCCTTTACTGAGTTCAAATGAGAATTAAGCAGAAAAACTAAGAAGTACCTAAAAAAAATATCTGCAGCAAAGTAGTTACCCGTTCGCTATTTCCCTGTCCTCGTTTGCTCCTAAAGCCGCTGTCATCTGGCTTTTGACACTGACACTTCAGTGAAACTGCCCCAAGTTCTCCAGTCATCTCACTTGTCACTTTTCAGTCTTCCGTGGCGATGAGACATTCATTCTCAGCTGTCCTTTGCTTCACGGCCATGTTTCCTTGGCTGCTGAGGCTCTTCTTTCAAACTTGGGTTGCTTGAATTGCTTGCTGCCTGGCTTCTCCTCTCACCATTCTTCCTTTAGGGCTCCATCTATGCCCTCATCTTCCTACTTCACGAGGCCTCTTGATAATTTCAACCACCAACCTCCATTTCCATCTCTAACATCTCTCCTGAGCTCTATTCCCAAACTTCTAGATTATTCCTACACGTCAACAGGAATCTCAAATATCAAAGTCATTCCCCATCTCACTACCTCACACCCCTCGCCTCCCTCACCTTACTTGCCTCTTCGTCACTCAAAAGCCCAAGCTCAAAAGATGAGAGGCACACTAGAGCAGCCTTTTTCACTGCACCTATCAAAATGGTCACCAAGCCTTTAGAATCTATACCTCCTATTCGTTCCCACTCCCGCTGCCTTACCCAAGGTCTTCATCACTTCATCAGTTTCTCAGACTCCTCCCTTTCTCATCAGCCTCCAATCCAATTGCCATATAATTTACAGTTTAATCTAAGATGCAAACCACTTGAAATTCTTTAACAGCTCTTTCTTCCCTGTGGTTTTAGCTCATTAGGCCAGGTCTTCTCACTCAACCTGTTCAGCTCTGTACCCCAACACATGGATCCCACACTTACAACCAACCACAATTTCCTAAAGAGCCAGCTCCCAGCATGCCTCTTCCCACTTCGTGTGATAAAACCAAATTGATCCTGCAAGTCTCAGCTCAAACATTACATTCCCAGTTCACTCTTCTAATGACAGATGACAGTTTACTGTGGCTTCTTTTTTTGACACCCTGCCTTACCAACTAAGCAGGAAGATTTCTGACTTACTCATGTCCGTAACAGGCATTTAACAAGTATCGACAGAATAATTTACATTTGTGCATGTGTGTGTGCATATACATGCACCGGGGCTATGGTGAGTTCAATATATTTTTTATCATTTTTATTATATCAGGTGACAAAAAGGAACTGCAAATGTATAGGAATTTTTCTCCAAAAACGTGTCTAGTTACAGAGAGACAGATACACAAACCCCAAAATTTATCACTTATATTAAACACGTGTAAAACTAATAAGGGGTTCAACTTCAGTTTTGTTTTGTTTTGCTTTGCTTTTGAGAGCTCTTGGAAAATAATAGTCAGACCACTTAGAAGTCAGATGAACATATGGTTGGGTACAACTGGTGGCCCAATTTAAGAGCTTGCTGGAGAACCTGGAGAGGGTCAAAAGAAACTATGTAAGCCAAATGTTTAAAGGATTATCAATGGACCTATAATAAGGCTAATATTTGGATTATTAGTCTGGAAGACAAAGTGGCCTAATTACAAATGGATGACCTAATTAGTCTTCAACACTTAAAGCATTATTACACAAGAGAGACAGAAAACTAGTTTTGCCTTGAGGGAAAAAGTATCTTTGCACTCTAAACTCCCAAGGAATCTAGTAAGGAAACTTGCTCTAAGAGTCACTGAGCCTTACGGAGAACAACAAGGAAACTCAAATAGGGGGGCTATAGGCCAGATAATAAAGCGCATCTGAGCAGTGAGCACAGATTGACCCTGGTATGGTTTTAACTTCTCTGTACATCTTTATGAGTAGACTAAATACCCAGGTGCTGAAAAGGCTTTAGTTGTCCTTTCTCAAGGTGAAAGGCTGCACTGGATGAATTTCTTAAGGTTTCTTACAACACAAGCTTCAACTTGTCAGAGATACTATAAGAACTTCAGGGAGGGAGAAATGCTGTATTAAAGAATGGATGTGAAGAATGCTATTTATTGACACTGAGGTTCTATTTCTACATTTAGGGATTAAAAATGAAGAAGCTTTAGTAAATACAATACAAGCACCTAAGTGTCCATCGACAGATAAATGGATAAAGAAGACGTGGCACATATACACAATGAAATATTACTCAGCCATAAAAAGAAACAAAATTATTTGTAGTGAGGTGGATAGACCTAGAGTCTGTCATACAGAGCGAAGTAAGTCAGAAAGAGAAAAACAAATACCGTATGCTAACACATATATATGGAATTTAAGAAAAAAAATGGTTCCGAAGAACCTAGGGGCAGGACAGGAATAAAGACACAGACATAGAGAATGGATTTGAGGACATGGGCAGGGGGAACGGTAAGCTGGGATGAAGTGAGACAGTGGCATGGACATACATACACTACCAAACGTAAAATAGATAGCTAGTGGGAAGCAGCCACATAGCACAGGGAGATCAGCTCGGTGCTTTGTGACCACCTAGAAGGGTGGGATAGGGAGGGTGGGAGGGAGACGCAAAAGGGAGGAGATATGGGGATATATGTATATGTATAGCTGATTCGCTTTGTTATATAAAGCAGAAACTAACAACCACTGTAAAGCAATTATACTCCAATAAAGATGTTAAAAAAAAATACAAGCAAAACGTGTCATCAGTTCAAACTTCTTTTTTTAAATTTACTAGGAAGCCAACTATTCCTAAAAGCGTAAGATAATTACATTTCCTCCTTTCACTTGTTATAAAATTATTTTTACCTTTTTTTGTAAAGTGGCGTAAAGGTTCCAAAATGCACAATGTGATTACAAAATAAGAATGGCGATACTTCCATGAACAATAACTGATTTCAAAGCAGTTTAAGATGCAGTAGAAATACCAATGATTTTTAAGCCCACATCACGCTTATTTTACTTATTGTTAATTTACTCATTCATGTATTTATTTTATATCAAGGGAAAGGAAAAATAATCTTGCAGTTCAAAGACTATTCCTCTTGCCCCCCATTCACTTTCTCCACATCTTTGTTTGCAATGGCAAGCTCTACGTTGCTCTAAGAATAGCTTATGCCTGCTGAGATGGTGTGTGGCTCTAAGTCTGTAAGAGACTAAATAAGAGAGGATATTATTAACTTATTTCAAGAAGATTTCAGAGGGCTATCAAGTGAAAAAAATTTTCACTTTGAAAAAAAGGTAAAACAAATCCTCCTCTATGATCTGTTATAGTCTTAAAGAAGCAATTGACCATTAAAGAAATTTCATGAAATCAACTTACTTCATTAATTTATCAATTATAATTGCTATATCAGGAAAAATGTAACACATAGGCGCGAGTTAGTAAACAGTAGTGGTTCTATGTCAAGTTTTGAAAAAAAATAATATCCTAAATTAAAAGTGACAAAACACATGTAATACACTATTAGGGAGCTATGGTAAAAAAACACGTGGTGCAATCTGTTGTCTAAGTAAAACTGCGAATAAAATGTATCGGTCTTAGTTCAAGGAGTTAAAAAACCCCAGTCAATGTTATCTTTAAACTATCTTCAAAAATTATAATTGCATATTCTCTTATTACCCCAATTAGTCATTCATATATTACTGTAGCAAACAAGTAACTAAGATCCTTGCTTTTCAAGGGTAAATAATTCCTCTGGACATACGATTCTATGTATACATGCACATCCATTTGCACCTCTGCAACTAAGAATGTGCCTGCTACACCCCTGAATTTGCTAGTTATATGCTATTGTCATAACTGTCTACATTTTAAAACTACTACAGTTGGATAAACAAAACAGACTAAAATCATTTGGGCATTTTTAAATTATGTGTGGAAGATCAAAATATCAACATGCTTGATAAATGAAACAAACTTCTTCAATAACAGACATTCCTTCACAAGGTCATAAACATAGCACTCTTTACCAATCTCAGCAAGTATAAAAATAATGCAGAAGACCTACTTGTGGTTATATACTAAAAAGCAGACACCTTAAAGCCAGTGATGAAAATGGAACTTCTTTAATTCAGGAAATCATAGCAATAGTTTGGGGATAAGCTATCAAGTAATATTTATATTTGTTGAGTCAAGATGTCCCTGAATATCAATCCCATAATGACATCTCCATACCCTTCCTTACCACACTTTCATTATTAGCTAGAAAAGAAAGAAAAATTATTAAGTTATATCCTTTTGTTTAGATTCACAGAAAATTCTAAAATAGGAAGTACCAGAAAGATGATCTGGCTCAATCAATGCATTTACATAAAGCGTAACTGTAGCCCAAGCAGCAGCGACTTTTCTATCACCACACCCAGCAAAGGAGCAGAGGCTAGAGATCCTGTCCCCTGCTTCCTGTTGTGGTGTCTTTCTTCAGGTTACAAAGACCTGGAGAAAAATCCTATGTAATATTCCTTATGGAATTGTGATTGTTTGCAATGAGGCTGAAGGCAATTTACAACCAGATCATCACTGTACAGGAAGAGCATATGGAGGAGGATAACTAACTATTTTCTAGGTCTAATTAAGAACATACATAATGGAGACTTTTCTGACATGGTATTTCATGTAACACGTGACTATGCCCAACTTTTCAGGTTGATAAAGGCATTCTGTCTGAAAGTAATTAACACCACAAACAAGAATGACATTGCCTTACGGACACAATATCTTTAAGAAGTGGCATGGTTTATTCAATTCGTTCATTTCAAATATTTATTGAGGATCCTATAATGGCCAAGTAGCAATTTAGCTGTGGAAATATACTAATCAAAAACTCATACTCTCATTCACAGGGTATGGAAACTGACAGAAAAAAATTTTTTTAATGTAATGTTAATCTGCCTCCCCCCACTACCCTTAAGAAAACACAGCACAAAAATTATAATTCCAAATAATTTTCTTTGAAGTATCTTATTCTGCTTAATTATTCTTTAAAATCATGAAATGGATATATTTATAAAATAATAACGGTTTCCAACCCATGCATAATACCTTATTAAAGGTATTTTGTTAAATACAACAAAATTCTAATATATAAGAACAGAAAAAAATCTCTTGAGGTTTCCTTTAATGGGCTTTAACTTGTATTGTTAATTGAGAAACAAAATATTATTTTTCCCACATAGATCCCACATCCATATCTTGGTAGACAGATGTAATATACATTTTTAAAGTACATATAACCAATTTGACTAATTATCTTTCTCTTTGTTTCCTTTTTCTTTACTTCTGCTCATTCTTCAATTGTTTGTCCCCAATCTTCCACCAAAATATAGTACCACTGGGACTTAAGTGAGGTTTTTCAGTTCACTAATTTTTTGTTTTTTTTTAATATCCTAATCACTCCAAAATTTTATTACTGACATTAAACCATGAAAGCTTTGGATATTTCTCAGAAATGTGAAAAAGCAAAATTTCACCTGTTTCTCTGCCACCAACAAGGGTAGAACCCCGTTCTAATTACTTAGTAAACACAGGTCCAGGCCAGATATTTACTGGTCTAAGAAGAAGTCCGTAAATCTAAGCATCTCTTACTGTTAACTCTTAGGGACACAAGTTGACTACTTACTGCTTTAAGAATTTGCATCAAGTGACTATCATGGAGGGAGGAGAGGGAGATGTATCTCTGTGGACCTGGTAGACTGTGTATTTATGGGGCAAGGATTTAGGAAGATGAGCCACATTCTCAATAACAAGGCCTTAGGACTTTTCATTTACTTTTCTGAAAAAGAAGAACTAGAGACCAACACAAGGAGAACTCAGGAAGCTTTCTAACTTCCCCATGTTTGCTGTTGTGGTCAGCACCTGCCAGGTTTCTAAGGCAATAAGTGGGCAAACCTGTAAAATGCAAAAACTGTGAACTTTTTGTAAAGCAGCAGGGGAAAACCACTCTCTTTTCTGCACCACTGCTTGTGTGGAGGAAGAACTTCAAGTTAACGTAAGTAACAGAGGCTACACACGTGAGAGAAAACTGAGCCAAGGACTGGGCAAAGAGAGGGACTGAGATCACTGCTTAATGATGGACAAGGTTAAAGCAGGGGCCCATGGAGTGGGGATTCCCTAACCTATAGCGCAAAACTATTTCTATTTCCCAGTCTCCTTTCACTGATGAAGATACAATACATTTTTGGACAACAATGACAACAAAATCCTAGTAACAGTTGTATTCTTAAACCACTGTATATTTAGTACTTAGTGTATAACAAGCCTATTATTTTGACGTTTACAAGTGTTGTACACTAGTGTCACACTGCCTAAGTGTTTCTAATTAAACTGGACGTGCATGGCCCAATCAAATTGATAAAATTCTTGAATTCATGTTTTTGTATACCTGTAGTAAGGACACAAGAGACTCACCCAAGTAAGACTACAATCACTAGGGGCGGAGACAAGATGGTGGCATGGGAAGATGCAGAGTTCACTTATTACCACAACTAGGGTGCCTGCTGGATGCTGGTGAGGGAACTTGATGCCCAAGGAGACGGGGAGGAACCTCCAAGCAACCAGGTAGGACATGGGGGGACTGAGGGGGGAGGAGAAGTGGAGGCTGGACAGGACCGGAGCCCCAGAGGGATGGCTGGGAGTGGGGAGGGGTTTCCTCACCTGGAGGGACCCTAGGGGGCTAGGATCAGGGAGGAGTATGCTTAGTGTTTCCCTTGCCCAATTGGCCCAGGAAGGCTGCCCAGCTCCCAGGCTGGGTCCTACGCCCTCAGAGGCCCCCTCCAGGCCGTGTTGGTCCTAAGGTTGTAGGAAGGAGGGAGGAGCGGGGGAAGAAGAGGAGAGCCAGATGGTGGGAGGGAGCCCTCCAGGACCGCACGATCAGGGAAGGCACAGCAGGCATTTCCACCATCCGAGAAGCCTGTGGGGCTCATAGACTGGGTCCCCCGCCCTCCAAAGCCCCCTCTGGGCTGCATGGGTCCTGGGCCGTAGGAGGCAGGCCAGGGGAGACGAGGAGAGGCAGGTGGGCGGGGCCCACCAAGACCAGAGGAGCAGGAGAGGCATGGAGGGCGTCTGCTCAACCCACTCGGGCTGGGAAGCCTGCTGGGCTTCCAAAGACCAGAGGAACGCCTGCTGGGCCTCCAAAGACCAGAGGAATGCCTGGGCCCCTTCAGTTGGGTTGAGCCTAAGCCCCCCCCTAAAAAAAAGGGGCTTTTTCCAGCCCTGAGGGTCCTAAGCATAGGCCCCAACTGCCATCTAAAATCCGCCCCTGCCTAAGCCCTGCCCGCCCAGAGCTAAGGCCTTTTTTTTTTTTTCTCTTCTTTTTTTTACTATTGTGGTTCTCTTTTACCTCCTGGTTATTGTTTCAATTATATTTTTATTTTTACATTCTTTCTAACATATCTGTTAGTTTCCTAATCTAATTTTATCTTTCACTCTTTGTTATTGTTCTGCTCTGTTTTTTTCTTTCTTTTTTTTTTTTTTGACACCCTCATGGCTTGTGGGATCTTGGTTCACGAGCCAGGGGTCGGGCCAAAGCTCCTGCAGCAGGAGCTCTGAGTATGAACCACTGGACTAACAGAGAACCTCAGACCCCAGGGAATATTCATTGGAGTGAGGCCTCCGAGAGGTCCTCACCTTGGCACCAAGACCCAGCTCTATCCAACAGCCTACAAACTCCAGTGCTAGCAGCCTCACGCCAAACAACAAGTAAGACAGGAACACAATCCCACCCATAAAAAAATAAAAAATTGATATTAAAAAAATGAGATGGAAAATAAATATGTCACAGATGAAGGAGCAAGGTAAAAACCTACAAGACCAAATACATGAAGAGGAAATAGGCAATCTACCTGAAAAAGAATTCAGAATAATGATAGTAAAGATGATCCAGAATCTCGGAAACAGAATGGAGGCACAGATTGAGAAAATACAAGAAATGTTTAACAAAGATCTAGAGGAAGTAAAGAACAAACAAAAGCAGAGATCAACAACACAATAACTGAAATGAAAAATACACTAGAAGGAATCAATAACAGAATAACTGAGGCAGAAGAACGAATAAGTGAGCTGGAAGACAAAATGGTGGAAATAACTGCTGAGAAGCAAAATAAAGAAAAAAGAGTGAAAAGAATTGAAGACAATCTCCGAGACTTCTAGGACAACACTAAATGCACCAACATTCAGATTATAGGGGTCCCAGAAGAAGAAGAGAAAAAGAAAGGGTCTGAGAAAATATGTGAAGAGATTATAGTGGAAAACTTCCCTAACATGGAAAAGGAAATAGTCACCCAAGTCCGGGAAGAACAGAGAGTCCCATACAGGATAAACCCTAAGAGAAACACAAGACACATTAATCAAACTAACAAAAATTAAATTCAAAGAAAAAATATTAAAAGCAGCAAGGGAAAAGCAAAAAATAACATACAAAGGAATCCCCATAAGCTTACTAGCTGATTTTTCAGCAGAAACCCTGCCACCCAGAAGGGAGTGGCAGGATATACTTAAAGTGATGAAAGAGAAAAAACTACAACCAAGATTACTCTACCCAGCAAGGATCTCATTCAGATTCAACAAAGAAATCAAAAGCTTTTCAGACAAGCAAAAGCTAAGAGAATTCAGTACCATCAAACCAGCTTTACAACAAATTCTAAAGGAACTTCTCTAGGTGGGAAACACAAGAGAAGAAAAAGACCCACAAAAACAAACCCAAAACAAATTAGAAAATGGTGATAGGAACATACATATCGATAATAACCTTGAATGTAAATGGATTAAATATCCCAACCAAAAGACACAGACTGGCTGAATGTATACTAAAACAAGACCCATATATATGCTGTCTACAAGAGATCCACTTCAGACATAGGGACACATACAGACTGGAAGTGAAGGGATGCAAAAAGATATTCCATGCAAATGGAAGTCACAAGAAACCTGGGTTAGCAATACCCGTATCAGATAAAACAGGCTTTAAAATAAAGACTGTTACAAGACATAAGGAAGGACACTACATAATAATCAAGGGATCAATCCAAGAAGAAGATATAACACTATAAGTGTTTATGCACCCAACATAGGAGCACCTCAGTACATAAGGCAAATGCTAATAACCATGAAAGGGGAAACTGACAGTAACACAATCATAGTAGGGTTTAACACCCCACTTACACCAATGGACAGATCATCCAAACAGAAAATAAATAAGGAAACACAAGCTTTAAATGACACAATAAACCAGATAGATTTAATTGATATTTACAGAACATTCCACCCCAAAGTGGCAGAATACACATTCTTCTCAAGTGCACACAGAACATTCTCCAGGATAGATCACATCTTGGGTCACAAATCAAGTCTCGGAAAATTTAAGAAAACTGAAATCAAATCAAGCATCTTTTCTGACCACAATGCTCTAAGATTGGAAATCAATTACAAGAAAAAAACTGTAAAAAACACAAATACATGGAGGTTAAACAGTGTGCTGCTAAATAACCAAGAGATCACTGAAGAAATCAAAGAAGAAATAAAAAAATACATAGAAACAAATAACAATGAAAACACGATGGCCCAAACCCAATAGGGCATAGCAAAAGCAGTTCTAAGAGAGAAGTTTATAGCAATTCAATCACAGCTCTAGAAACAAGAAAAATCTCAAATAAACAATCTAACCCTACAGCTAAAGCAACTAGAGAAAGAAGAACAAAGAAAACCCTAAGTCAGTAGTAGGAAAGAAATCATAAAGATCAGACCAGAAATAAATGAAATATAAACGAAGAAAACAATAGAGAAGATCAATACAACTAAAAGTTGGTTCTTTGAGAAGATAAACAAAAATGATAAACCCTTAGCCAGACTCATCAAGAAAAAAAGGGAGAGGACACAAATCAATAAAATTAGAAATGAAAAAGGAGAAATCACAACTGACACCGCAGAAATACAAAGGATTATAAGAGACTACTACAAACAACTATATGCTAATAAAATGGACAACCTGGAAGAAATGGACAAATTCTTGGAAAGGTACAATTTTCCAAAACCGAACCAGGAAGAATTAGAAAATATAAACAGACCTATCACAAGTAATGAAATTGAAACTGAAATTAGAAATCTTCCAACAAACAAAAGTCCAGGATCAGATGACTTCACAGACAAATTCTATCAAACATTTACAGAAGAGCGAAGACCCATCCTTCTCAAACTCTTCCAAAAAACTGCAGACGGAGGAACACTCCCAAATTCTTTCTACGAAGCCACCATCACCCTGACACTAAAACTAGAAAAAGATATCACAAAAAAGAAAATTACAGACCAATATCACTGGTGAACACAGATGCAAAAATTCTCAACAAAATACTAGCAAACAGAATCCAACAACATATTAAAAGGATCATACACCATGATCAAGGGCGATATATCCCAGGAAAGCAAGGATTCTTCAATATACACAAATCAATCAATGTGATACACCATATTAACAAATTGAAGGAGAAAAACCATATGATCATCTCAATAGATGCAGAAAAAGCTTTTGACAAAAATCAACACCCATTTATAATAAAAACTCTCCAGAAAATGGGCATAGAGGGAATCTACCTCCACATAATAAAGGCCAAATAAATGACAAACCCAGAGCAAACATCATACTCAATGGTGAAAAACTGAAAGCATTTCTCTAAGATCAGGAACAAGACAAGGATGTCCACTCTCACCACTATTATTCAACGTAGTTTTGGAAGTCCTAGCCACGGCAATCAGAGAAGAAAAAGAAATACAAGGAATACAAATTGGAAAAGAAGTAAAACTGTCACTGTTTGCAGATGACATGATACTATATACAGTAAATTCTAAAGATGTCACCAGAAAACTACTAGAGCTAATCAATGAATTTGGTAAGGTTGCAGGATACAAAATTAATGCACAGAATATCTGGCATTCCTATACACTAACAATGAAATATCAGAAAGAGAAATTAAGGAAACAATCCCTCTTACCACTGCAACAAAAAGAATAAAATACCTAGGAATAAACTTACCTAAGGAGGCAAAAGACTTGTACTCAGAAAATTATAAAACACTGATGAAAGAAATCAAAGATGACATAAACAGATGGAGAAATATACCATGTTCTTGGATTAGAAGAATCAATATTGTAAAAATGACTATACTACCAAAAGCAATCTACTGATTCAGTGCAATCCCTATCACAATATCAATGGCATTCTTCACAGAATTAGAACAAAAAATGTTACAATTTGTATGGAAACACAAAAGACTCTGAATAGCCAAAGCAATCGCAATCTAGAGAAAGAAAAATGGAGCTGGAGGAATCAGGCTCCCCACTTCAAACTATACTACAAAGCTACAGTAATCAAGACAGTATGGTACTTGAGGACATGGGAAGGGGAAAGGGTAAGCTGGGATGAAATGAAAGAGTGTATGGACTTATATATACTACTAAATGTAAAATAGATAGCTAGTGGGAAGCAGCTGCATAGCACAGGGAGATCAGCTCGGTGCTTTGTGACCACCTAGAGAGGTGGGATAGGGAGGGTGGGAGGGAGACGCAAGAGGGAGGAGATATGGGGATATATGTATATGTGTAGCTGATTCACTTTGTTATAAAGCAGAAACTAACACACCATTGTAAAGCAATTATACTCCAATAAAGATGATTTTTTTTTTTTAAAAAAAGACAGTACGTTACTAGCACAAAAACAGAAATATAGATCAATGGAACAGGATAGAAAGCCCAGAGATAAACCCATGCACATATGGTCACCTTATTTTTGATAAAGGAGCAAGAATATACAATGTAGAAAAGACAGCCGCTTCAATAAGTGGTACTGGGAAAACTGGACAGCTACATGTAAGAGAATGAAATTAGAACACTCTCTAACACCATACACAAAAATAAACTCCAAATGGATTAAAGACCTAAATGTTAAGACTGGACACTATAAAACCCTTAGAGGAAAACATAGGATAAACACTCTCTCATAAACCACAGCAAGATCTTTTTTGACCCACCTTCTAGAGTAATGAAAATAAAAACAAAAGTAAACAAATGGGACCTAATGAAACTTAAAAGTTTTTGCACAACAAAGGAAACTACAAACAAGACGAAAAGACAACCCTCAGAATGGGAGAAAATATTTGCAAATGAACAAGGGAAAAAGGATTAATCTCCAAAATATACAAACAACTCATGGAGCTCAATATCAAAAAAACATACAACCCAATTAAAGATGGGCAGAAGACCTAAACAGACATTTCACCAAAGAGGACATACAGGTGGCCAAGAGGCACATGAAAAGATGCTCAACATCACTAATCATTAGAGAAATGCAAATCAAAACTACAATGAGGTATCACCTTACACCGGTCAGATGGCCATCATCAAAAAGTCTACAAACAAAAAATGGTGGAGAAGCTGTGGTGAAAAGGGAACCCTCCTGAACTGTTGGTGGGAATGTAAATAGATACAGCCTCTATGGAGAACAGTATGGAGGTTCCTTAAAAAACTAAAAATAGAACTACCATCCCAACCCAGCAATCCCACTACTGGGCATATACCCTGAGAAAACCGTAATTCAAAAAAAGACATGTGCCACAATGTTCGTTGCAGCACTATTTACATTAGACAGGACATGGAAGCAACCTAGGTGTCCATCAACAGGTGAATGAATAAAGAAGATGTGGCACATATATACAATGGAATATTACTCAGCCATAAAAGGAAACGAAATTGAGTTATTTGTGGTGAGGTGGATGGACCTAGAGTCTGTCATACAGAGTGAAGTAAGTCAGAAAGAGAAAAACAAATACCGTACGCTAACACATATACATGGAATCTAAAAAAAATGATACTGATGAACCTAGTGGTAGGGCAGGTATAAAGACGCAGACGGACTCCACGTAGAGAATGGACTTGAGGACACAGGGTGGGGGAAGGGGAAGCTGGGGCGAAGTGAGAGCAGCACTGATGTATATACACCACCAAATATAAGATAGCTAGTGGGAAGCAGCAGCATAGCACAGGGAGATCAGCTTGGTGTTTTGCGATGACTTAGAGCGGTGGGATAGGGAGGGTGGGAGGAAGGCTCAAGAGGGAGGGGATATGGGGATATATGTCGGCATATGGCTGATTCACTTTGTTGTACAACAGAAACTAGCACAGGGATATACGTATACATAGAGCTGATTCACTTTGTTATACAGCAGAAACTAGCACAACACTGTATAGCAATTATACTCCAGTAAAGATGTTAAAAAAAAGAGACTACATCATTAACTAACCCTAAAAAGGGTGTCACTTTATAAAATCCCAATAAACGATAAAAGAACTACAACAAAATGTTAGGAAACAATCTAGCAGTGTATGAAATAGAGAAATCTCATGGCCAAGTTGGTTTTATACCAGAAATACAATACTAGAAAAATCTTTAAATGTAATTTACATTAATAGATTAAAGGTAAAAAATCAGAAGATATCCTCAGTACATGCAGAAAAGCCACTTAAATTCCACACAAATGCACAATTAACAAACAAAAACACTTGTTAGCACACTCAAAATAAAAAGAGATTTCCTTCACTAAATGAAAAATATCCATGAAAAAAAACTACAGAAAATCTTGGCAGTTAAATATCAGAAGAACTGCATTTAAAAGCAGAAACAGGGCTTCCCTGGTGGCGCAGTGGTTGAGAGTCCGCCTGCCGATGCAGGGGACACGGGTTCGTGCCCCGGTCCAGGAAGATCCCACATGCTGCGGAGCAGCTGGGCCTGTGAGCCATGGCCGCTGAGCCTGCACGTTCGGAGCCTGTGCTCCACAACGGGAGAGGCCACAACAGTGAGAGGCCCGCGTACCTCAAAAAAAAAAAAAAAAGCAGAAACAAGGATAGCAAAAATCAAACTGATTCATGGCTGATGTGGTGTTAATACAGAACCTGCCCAAAATTATTTATTTACGGTTAAAAAAAATCAACAAGAGGGAACAATAAACAAAAAATCAGGGTATCTCAGCGGGGGATAGGAGCAGGGGAAATCCAAGCAGCTTCAACGGTACTGCTAAGCTTTTAGTCCTTTAAACTGGGAGGTGAGATCAGAGGGGTCTATTTTATTACATTGCACAGCTCATACGTGTTACATATTTTTGTAACTAACAAGCATTTCACAAATTTGCATCACTTAAAACACATGATTTACCCATGTCTCCAACCACAAGCTTCTTCAGGGTTGGGAACAAGTCTTATCTTTAGTGATAAGTGGAGTCCGTTCAGTGTGTGCTTGTTGAAACCTGGTACAACATTAAGTGCAAGAGGAGCATGCCAAGTAGGGCAAGGGCATGAGCTGTCGGTCTTTACATCTGCTCTTCCTTCTGTCTGGAGCAGTCTGCTACTCTTCCCTCCCTACAGTTCCGCCATCCAAACACTTTCATCCTAGCCAAGCCCTTTCCATCCATCATTTAACCAAGCTGATGATGCCTCTTGCTCCGGAAAAACCTCCTGTGGCAAGCTCTCCTCCACCCGCAATGTCCCCCTCCTCATTAGGCACCTCTGCCCTGTCCTCCTACCACACCCTGATTTTCTCTAGCACAGCAATAATCCTCTATCTTCCACTAGCCCAGTGAGTCTCAAAGTGTGTTTCTCAAGCACATGCACCACCATCACCAGAGTGTTTGATAAAATACAGATTCTGGACCACCACCACGCTCCTACCCCCTACCCCACCCCATACACAACACTAATAGAAACAATCTTAGGTGTCATTCCTGAGGATCTACATTTTAAACATTTCTAGGAATTTTCTGAGCACAGCAAAGCCAGGAGACCGCAGCTAACTTAAGCTTGGAGAACAGGGGCAGCAACCGTTTTGTTCTGTGTTAGCCTTTTTCTGGCATGCAGTAGACACTCAGTAAAGATCGGTCGAATGAATTAAAGAATATATGCAGTTTACCATTTATTGTTTACTCTTTTCTGTCCTCCACTATCACTTGCAAGTAGGTAAGAGTGCTTGATCTCAAAGCTTAAGATAAAATATTAGGGGAAGTATAAAATTGAAAAAGCTGCCATTCATTTTTAAATTTTAACAGTTGACCACCACTGGAAGACTGTGGTTTGAAAACTTTCAGGCTGTAGGACTCTTAAGTCTGCCAGTTTATTTCTCATGGAGTATCTACGGCCCATGCATACAGCTGAAGGTTAAAATGATGACTTTTCTTGTGACCTTCATTTTCTCCTAATTCACTAGCAACACTAGTTTCCATTTGTGTTCGGTGCCCTTACAGAACATGTTGCCTAAATTAGTGATAATCTGAAGGGATAATGTTGCCCCCCAAATCCTTTATGCTATCTAGTGTATTTTCTTGATTAAAAGTAAATAACCCAATTATCTAACAGCTATTTATTATTTTTGTTTAATTAATTAAACACTCTATGATCTTCTTTCCTAACAGCTCTAGTTTAAGGATTTGTGTTTTTTTCTTCTAATCCCTATTTCTAGTTGTTGCCATAATAGTCCCACATATACTTTATACCCTGGGTTTGAACATGTCCAAGGGCTTTAATTTATGAGACACAAAGCAACTATGTTTCACAGACATTTCTATTTCCTCATTTAAGGAAAAATGGAATGGAAACCTCTGAAAATATTTCAATGAAATAGTCAATTCTCTATAAAGTTCAGAGATAAGTAACATTTCCCACTTAAAAATTTTGCCTGGGCTTCCCTGGTGGCGCAGTGGTTGAGAGTCTGCCTGCCGACGCAGGGGACACGGGTTCGTGCCCCGGTCCAGGAAGATCCCACATGCCGCGGAGCGGCTGGGCCCGTGAGCCATGGCCGCTGAGCCTGCGCATCCGGAGCCTGTGCTCCGCAACGGGAGAGGCCACAGCAGTGAGAGGCCCGCGTACC